>NC_057807.1:267673748-267750562 GCF_018294505.1 Triticum aestivum | reverse complement strand
CGCAGAAGCAGATCCGGCGAGGTGGACGCCGCTAGCAGTGAATGGGCTCTGGTACGCCAGTGGATGAGCAGTCTAGGGTATCGAGAGGGGAGGGGTAGAAAGGCCGATGAAGTACGGACGACGTGATGTAAGATGCTCTAGTGCTGTGTAGTTAGTCGTTTTGGCGGGAGGGGGGAGGAAATGGGGGTGCTGTGTGGTGGGGGGAACCGGAAGTTACCAAAGCAGCCCCAACCTATTATGTAAATGAGGGCGGTATTGTAACTATTGTTCTCCATGCACCAAGGAAAAAAGGGGAATTTCACATGTTAAAGACTAGGTCGCGGAAATTTTAGAAGGAGGCGGGAGATTTTGCCGCCCACGGGATCGTTCGTATCTAGTTTCAACTAATTTTGGACAGTGCTAGCGGGAAGGTCATGCGAGACTGTGTACACGGGCATACGTCAGCAGTTAATAACTGGTGTGAAGTCCACCCCAGAAATAAAGACAATAACTCGGGATGATGGACCGATAACTTGGACGTTCACACGGGCGCGGCCAATCGTACGGGTGTAGAGGCGCGTTCACAAAAAAGGGATCAAACGCTCAGCCTATGTATTTCTCATGTAAATAGATAATTTAGTGCCATTGGCTATTTACTTTAAACATAATGCATTGACATGTTATTATAGAGGCGCACAAAAAGAAATGGATATTGTAGTCCCACAAAAGAAATGGATATTGTAGTCCGCTACTTAAAAGTGTTACCTCATATGATTACATAGCCTCCATTTCATAAATTGCGTACCCGTTGAATTCATATATGAATATTACATATATTACTTCATAATTGAACCTTAAAGCACCCAAGACTAATGAATTTGAATGCAAGACTAACAATGGTGCATGTACATGATAGATACATTGGTTGTTTGAAGAAACATCACTGTAACTTTGGCATGCACAATTGAAAAGGATTATCAGAAAGAAAAAATGTGATATGTGAGTGTCCAATCTTTATAGCGCTGAATTGATATTGTATCTTTGGCAACGATACGAAGTAGATATTGATTTATGTTCAAGCGATTGACGTCCACGGTCGCAAGATAGTGATACGTGAATGAATTGTGCAATATCTCTCACACGCATACATATCTCATTTCTCTATGGGCTTCGGAATCACACACGCGCACTTCATGTATTTATGCCCCTCCGTCAAGGTTAGAATTCGTCTTTCTACCCCGTCCTACAAGTCTCTCACATAGAAACACACACGCTCTCTCTGTCGAACACACCCACCCCTTTAATTCTGCCCACCCACCGCCACTAATGTCTCAAAGTATAATTATGTCTCTCACACATATGCCTAAGGCTGACTCGAGTTCTGGAACCATATGAATACATACTCTCTCTCTCTCTCTCTCACACACACACACACACACAAACACGCGCGCGTAGACATTGTTTCTCGCTTCATTTTTTTTGGCACTTGCATGCACACCGTTTGTTTATCTCTGTGATGCTTTAAGTATGACTCACACACATGCTATCTACCTATCCCTTAATATAGATATGTGTCACACAAACTCCTTCTCCTTATATCTAAGTGTCATTGCCCCCCACACCCACACACACACACTTCCCGACACCGAAGGAGTAGGGTGACACCTCGATCTTGATACTAATCTATTTACTGGCTTCTCTCTCAAACACACACGCACACTACTCGACACCGAAGGAGTAGGGTGGCACCTCGATCTTGATAATAATCTATCTACTGGCTTCTCTCTCAAACACGCACACATACACACACACTCGCTAGTTGTGCCTCTGTGCCTACGGCGCGCACACTCTCGATACGTATTTTTGTCCCTCCCCCCTCTCCACCCCCCAACAATGACAGCAGAAGGGTGACAACTCGATCTTGATCTTAATCTATCAATTGGTTTCTCTCTCAAACACACACACACACACACACACACACACACACACACTAGTTGTGTCTCTGTGCCTTACTCAGACGCACTCGATACGTCTTTCTCTCCGTAGCCCCCTCAATATGTAGACTTCTCGAGCGTGCACAGCTGTAGTGACGATGACACTGAACCCAGTGTGCCTTATTTTTACCGGCCCCATGTGATAGTTTTCACCCTGTTTTCTATTAATTAACAAGGCAACCTTTTCTTTTTTACTACTAGTGAATCTGTAATCATTCGGGGCAGACATAAAATATATCACTTCAACCCAATATCGCAGTAACTATTTTAAAAGAAACTAGCTAGATGCCCGTGCGTTGCACGGAACATCAAGATGCATTTGTATGAGTAGTTTATCTTGTGAGAGAAAATGATGAACGAGGGAAGGCCTTTTTTGCAAATGTGGAGAGGGGTGTGGGTATATTTTTGCAAAATTACCATAGTTACCTTCTTATCTGTTAGATATAAATCCGACAGCCTATATTGCAGGATGGCACGCACACCATCATCACCAACTCTATTTTCTACTCCCTCCGTTCCTAAATATTTGTCTTTTTAGATATTTCAACAAGTGACTACATACGGAGCAAAATGAGTCAATCTACACTCTAAAATATGTCTACATACACATCTGTATGTGGTAGTCCATTTGAAATCTGAAAAAAACATATTTAGGAACAGAGGGAGTATATGAGTAGACATAGAGATATATCTCCAGCATGGTCCACAACGAAAATGTGCTAGACTGGTTAGCGCCGGATGCTCGCAACGCGATGACCTGATTTCGAATTCTGTATTTAACTTTAGATTTTTATATTGTATATTATTTAATATATACTTCTTTCGCTGTTGTACTGACAGTGGAACCAATAGAGTACTTAGAATGCAAGATTAAGGATGGATTTGTTTCTTTTTAACTTTCTGTATGAAGCTGTAGCCACCCTGCAAGTCATGTGTACATTGTACATGCAATTAACTTTTTATAGAGGGAGAATCATATATGCAATTAACTCAAATGGATTGGACGTGACTCTATTATTTCCAGCATAAGAGCATCTCCAACGGCAGCCGGCAAATTTCCTCCTGCTTCCTTTGGGGGAGGACGACATCAAACGCTAGCGGCATACATTTTCACAACTCTAACCAACCAGAGAAGATTCATGCAAACACGGACTGATTTCATATAAGCATGAAGGATTTCGTATAAAAAAGCCAGATCTTCATATAAACATGATGGATTTCATTACATTTACAAGAACTAAGTGGTGCTAATCCGGCTCTCGTGGTATAAGTACCTAATCTAAATGGCCGCCCACGGATCCCTTTGTCTTCCTCATGTCTGGCAGACACTTGCGGGGTCTACGAAGGTCCTCGGAAGAGACGAAATAGCAAAGAAACCACCTGAATACGCAGTCGTCGCCTCGGCGGTGGCCTTCATGGGACCCAAGTGGCGGCGGCCTCCCGTGTTCTACTTCTCCTCGATGATGGCGGCGGACACGGAGAAGCTGACCACCGACTCGTCGCTCTCCATGCACCCAGCTTTTGTCTCTGCCTGCATGGTGCTGCTGCAGGCACGGGAGGCGCGCCCACAGACACGGGAGGTGCGGCCACCGCAGACACTGGTGGCGCGGTACGACGCGACAGCAACCACTACGAAAAAAATACACTTCTGTGATGATACGTGTTTGTCATAGTAGGTCACATTTTCTATCATGCATGTACATCCATGACATATTTATGACAAAATCAAGATAGTCATACCTGTGCCGTCGTAGAAGTGTTCCATGACATTACCAAAATTATCATCACGGAAGTGTCCACTTCCATGACGATAAATCACGCATCATAGAAGTGCTTTCGTCAAGGGTGACCGAAACGTGGCATCCACCGTAACGGGACGCCGTTAAGCTATCGTGTCCGGTTTTGGATCCGATAACCCGCTAATAGCGACGACCAATGCCGATTTCCACACGTAAAATTCTCATTGGCTGATGGAACCACGTGTCGGCTCCACGTTAACACACGTGTCACTCGTCCAATGGGCGAGATGCGCCTATGATACGTTGACACGTGGACCGGCCCAAAAGTGGCCCATAAAGATTAAATGGGCCGGCCCAACTAAAGGCCCATAAGATTTAGCAGGCCATAATGGGCTGACCCAACTAAAGGCCCACAAGATTTAGCGGGCCATAATGGGCCGGCCCAGCTAAAGGTCCATAAGATTTTGTAGACCATAATGGGCCGGCCCAGCTAAAGGCCCAACATTCTCAGTTAAGGCCCGTACGGCTAGTGTCAAATCGGCCCGTCAACGACCCGTCCTAAACTTGTCATCATCGCGGCCCATGGTCACTTCTGGACCGTTAACAGTCCGCTAAGAATTTGGGCCAAATTACGGCTCGGTGTGTTCCAGCCTGTTAAAGGTCCTGCTTCATTTGGGCACATTTATAGGCCATTGAAACTTTCGGCCCATAAACAACTATGAAGGATATGGGTCATATTCGTCCATGTCTGACATTCGGCCTATTAGAGGCCCACTACAGATTTGGGCCACTTTCAGTGTGTTGTGACTTTTGGCCTATTAACGTTGGACGAATTCCATGGGCCATATGTGGCCCAACGCCACATCGGGCCTACTAACGACCCATATAAAAATGACAGTAATCGAGCCTGATCGAACTTCGAGCCTGTTAAAGGCCTGTGTAGTAGGTCGGCGCATTTACGGCCTGTCTGAATTTTGGCCTGTGGACGATCCGCATTGTAAATGGGCCACCATTTCGGCCTGCTAAGACCAGTGGGTTATTTGGCACAATCATGTTTTTATGGGCTTGAGATATTTACACATGTAAACAGCCTATTATTACTAAGGGCCCAAATTATATTTAGGCCTGTTAATGGCCCACTATGGGCACAGGCCTACCAGAAAAATATGAAAGCTTATGCTGATTCAGGCCCAGATATTTTTAGTGGGCTATGATACGTCTCCAATGTATCTATAATTTTTGATGGCTCCATGCTATATTATCTACTGTTTTGGACATTATTGGGCTTTATTATCCACTTTTATATTATTTTTGGGACTAACCTATTAACCGTAGGCCCAGCCCAGAATTGCTGTTTTTTTGCCTATTTTAGAGTTTCGCAGAAAAGGAATATCAAACAGAGTCCAAACGGGATGAAACCTTCGGGAACATGATTTTTAGAAAGAATATGATCCGGGAGACTTGGACCCTACGTCAAGAAACAAAAGAGGAAGCCACGTGGTAGGGGGGCACGCCCACCCCCCCAGGGCGTGCCCTCCCCCCTCGTGGGCCCCCTGTTGCTCCACCAACGTACTCCTTCCTCCTATATATACCTACGTACCCCCAAACGATCAGATACGGAGCCAAAAACCTAATTCCACCGCCGCAACCTTCTGTACCCACGAGATCCCATCTTGGGGCCTGTTCCGGAGCTCCGCCGGAGGGGGCATCCATCACGGAGGGCTTCTGCATCAACACCATAGCCTCTCCGATGAAGTGTGAGTAGTTTACCTCAGACCTTCGGGTCCATAGTTAGTAGCTAGATGGCTTCTTATCTCTTTTTGGATCTCAATACAATGTTCTCCCCCTCTCTCATGGAGATCTATTCGATGTAATCTTCTTTTTGCGGTGTGTTTGTTGAGACCGATGAATTGTGGGTTTATGATCAAGATTATCTATGAACAATATTTGAATCTTTTCTGAATTCTTTTATGTATGATTGGTTATCTTTGCAGGTCTCTTTGAATTATCAGTTTGGTTTGGCCTAATAGATTGATCTTTCTTGCAATGGGAGAAGTGCTTAGCTTTGGGTTCAATCTTGCGGTGTCCTTTCCCAGTGACAGTAGGGGCAGCAAGGCACATATTGTATTGTTGCCATCGAGGATAACAAGATGGTTTTTTTTTATCATATTGCATGAATTTATCCCTCTACATCATGTCATCTTGCTTAAGGGTTTACTCTGTTTTCATGAACTTAATACTCTAGATGCATGCTGGATAGCGGTCGATGAGTGGAGTAATAGTAGTAGATGCAGGCAGGAGTTGGTCTACTTGTCTTGGAAGTGATGCCTATATAAATGATCAGACCTAGATATTCTCATAACTATGGTCAATTCTGTCAATTGCTCAACAGTAATTCGGTCACCCACCGTAAAATACTTATGCTCTTGAGAGAAGCCACTAGTGAAATCTATGGCCCCCAGGTCTATCTTCATCATATTAATCTTCCAACACTTAGTTATTTCCTTTTCTTTTTTACTTTGCTTTTATTTTACTTTGCATCTTTATCACAAAAATACCAAAAATATTATCTATCATATCTATCAGATCTCACTCTCGTAAGTGACCGTGAAGGGATTGACAACCCCTTATCGCGTTGGTTGCGAGGAGTTATTTGTTTTGTGTAGGTACAAGGGACTCGCGCGTAGCCTCCTACTGGATTGATACCTTGGTTCTCAAAAACTGAGGGAAATACTTACGCTACTGTGCTGCATCACCCTTTCCTCTTCAAGGAAATCCAACGCAGTGCTCAAGAGGTAGCAGACTACATGCAAATTTCAGCCCAGATCATTTTTAGACCGATTGGAATGGTGAGGGAGTCCTGGATTAGGGGGTCCTCGGACAGCCGGACTATATACTTTGGCCGGACTGTTGGGCTATGAAGATACAAGATTGAAGACTTCGTCCCGTGTTCGGGTGGGACTCTCCTTTGCGTTGAAGGCAAGCTTGGCAATTCGGATATGTAGATCTCCTCCCTTGTAACCGACTCTGTGTAACCCTAGCCCCCTCCGGTGTCTATATAAACCGGAGGGTTTAGTCCGTAGGACAAGAACAATCATAATCATAGGCTAGCTTCTTGGGTTTAGCCTCTACGATCTCGTGGTATTTCAACTCTTGTAATACTCATATCATCAAGATCAATCAAGCAGGAACTTAGGGATGAAAATGGAGCAGAAACGGACGGAACTGAGTGCTATCATATTTGTTTTCACATTTTTTTGCAGAAGCGGAAACGAATACAGAAACCACGGAAATGAATACGAAAACAGATACTACCGAAAACGGACACGGAGCGAATATAAAGAGGAGACGGAAACAGAAATATGCATTGATCGGAACTTGAGTCATAGATATATACACACAAAAACAAACAAATTTAATGAGTTATTAACATGGCTACAAAATAATATCATTATGTTAGCAACTTAGCGTAGTATTGTAGTAGTACCAGACAATTGCGTATGGGGTTAAGCTAAGTACATGTGTGGTAGTAGAAGTTGGGCCTCAGATCCATTCTACTAATTGTGTCATTGTGTTCTCTTTGGTGGTTGGGCTACAAAGCAGCTACAAGTCTAATTCCATATCCACGGAAACGGAAAGTTCCGTTTCCATGCATGTTCCACCGGAAAACGCCGTTTCATTTTTGTTTCCGTTTCCGCATATAAAATTCCATTTGCACTTCCGTTTTGCAAATTTCCATTTCCGTCTTCATATTTCCTCTCCGTTTCCATTTTTCCTTCGGAAAAATGGAAAGTTTCTAGTCCATTCTCATCCCTAGCAGGAAGTAGGGTATTACCTCCATCGAGAGGGCCCGAACCTGGGTAAACATTGTGTCCCCCGCCTCCTGTTACCATCCGCCTTAGACGCACAGTTCGGGACCCCCTACCCGAGATTCGCCGGTTTTGACACCGACATTGGTGCTTTAATTGAGAGTTCCACTGTGCCGTCACCATAAGGCTCGATGGCTCCTTCGATCATCGGCAACGATGCGATCCAGGGTGAGGTTTTTCTCCTCGGACAGATCTTCGTATTCGGCGGCTTCAAACTGCAGGCCAACTCGCTTGGCCATCTAGAGCAGATCGAGAGCTACGCCCCTGGCCATCAGGTCAGGTTTGGAAGCTTAAACTATACTGCCGACATCCGCGGAGACTTGATCTTTGACGGATTCGAGCCCATGACAGGTGCGCTGCACAGTCACGACGAGCATGACTTAGCTCTGCCGTCGGACGGTGTTCGGGAGATCACACCTGTGGCTACTCCGGCCCTCAATCCGCAGCAGATTGCACCATCCGAGGACGGGTGGATGGACCCCGCCACGGAGGCCGCACACTCAGTGGCAATAGAGCCGAATACTGAGTTCACCTCCTATTTGACCTGTGTTGCCGGACTGTTGGATTCGTCCCCGGCCACGGGCTTCGAACCGCCTGCGTCAGCGCCTATCGAATCTGATTGGGCACCGGTCATGGAGTTTTCCTCCGCGGATATCTTTCAGCACTCGCCCCTGGGCAATGTGCTAAATTCATTAAGGTCTCTCTCCTTGTCAGGAGGCCCTTGGCTGAACTGTGTCGGGCTTGAGTAGGAAGCGGACGACGAAGAAATTCGTTCCCCACCCACCACCCACTTAATAGCTATTGTCGACGATTTAACCGACATGCTTGATTTCGGCTCTGAAGACATCGACGGCATGGACGACGATGTAGGAGAAGAATAGGAACCACCGCCCACAGGGCGCTGGACTACCACCTCATCATATGATATATAAATGGTGGACACCCCCAAAGAAAGCGATGGGAATAAGGCAACGGAGGATAATCCCCTCGAGAAGAAATCTAAGCACTGGTGCCAACGGCGCCGCTCTAAGCCCCGCCGTAGCAAAAACGGCGATATCGGCACAAGAGACAACAACGCTGCGGATAGTGCCGAAGACGAAGACAATCCCCTCCAGACAGATTTCGAGCCGGAGGATGGGTAGGCTAGCCCTAAGGAACAGGCAGCAGACGGAGAATTAGAGGGTGACAATTACATGCCTCTCTCCGAAGACGAGGTGAGCCTCGGCGACGAAGAATTTATCGTGCCTGAGGATCCCGTCGAGCAGGAGCGCTTCAAGCGCCGGCTTATAGCCACAGCAAAAAGCCTGAAGAAAAAGCAACAATAGCTTCAAGCTGACCAAGATCTGCTAGCGGATAGATGGACTAAAGTCCTGGTGGCCGAGGAATACGAACTTGAACGCCCAACCAAAAGTTACCCAAAGCACAGATTGCTACCCCAACTCGAGGAGGAAGCATTAAAGCCTATGCTTCCAGCGTATGATGCGGCTGACCGGCCACCTCATGGCCGAGACAAAGCGGCATATCAGGCCAAAGTCCAGCCCGCACCCCGCCGCCGGTTAAACAAAAACACCAAGGCCCGGGGCAACACGCAGGACCTGCGAGATGTATTGGAAAACAAAGCAGGACATAAAAGATCGATCTATGGATCACGTGGGCGCTCCCAAACGCGTGACGACTACCGTCACACCGGATATACTAAATGCAAATCCGGACGGGCCGAACACAACAGACAAGACTCGTATGAACTGCGTCGTGATATAGCCAGGCACAGAGGCACCACACACCCCCTATGCTTCACTGATGAAGTAATGGATCATGATTTCCCAGACGGGTTTAAACCCGTGAGCATTGATTCATACGATGGTACTACAGACCCCGCGGTATGGATAGAAGACTTCTTCCTCCACATTCACATGGCCCGCAGGGATGATCTACACGCCATCAAGTATCTCCCGCTAAAACTCAAAGGGCCGGCTCGGCATTGGCTGAATAGCTTTCCGGCAAACTCCATCGGAAGTTGGGAGAACCTCGCAGACGCATTCCTGGACAACTTCCAGGGCACTTATGTGCGGTCACCGGATGCTGATGATTTAAGTCACATAACACAACAGCCCGGAGAGTCAGCCCAGAAATTCTAGACTCAGTTCCTAACTAAAAAGAACCAAATTGTCGACTGTCCGGATACCGAAGCCCTAGCGGCCTTTAAGCATAACATCCGTGACGAGTGGCTCACCCGACATCTTGGCCAAGAAAAGCCAAAATCCATGGCAGCCCTCACGACACTCATGACCCACTTTTGCGTGGGAGAAGATAGCTGGTTGGCTCGTAGCAACAACATAGCAAGCAACCCTAGCACATCAGAGGCCAGAGATAGCAACGGCAAACCCCGACGCAACAAACACAAGCGCCGCAAACATGGTGAAAACGCCGAAGATACGGCAGTCAATGCCGTATTTAGTGGCTCTAAGTCCAATCAGCGGATGGGGCCACTCAAAAATGACAACTCGGGTCTGTCCAGTCTGGACCGCATACTCGACCGCCCATGCCAAATTCATGGCACCTCGGGAACACCAGCCAATCATACCAAATAGAGAATGCTGGGTCTTCAAACAAGCCGGCAGGTCAGGTGCCAAAAACAAAAATAAGGGGTCTCAAAGCGATGATGGTGACAAGGAGCCCAGACCACCGAGTACAGGAGGGCAAAAGAAATTCCCCTGCTAATCCAAACGGTGAATGTGGTAAGCGGCACCCACGCTTCCAACCCGGACAGGATGCACACCCTTAGGGGTATCGACTTAACGGAACCAGTCGTCCCACAATATAAACTCAGGCCGATCACCTTCGACCGCACGGATCGTCCGGTTAACACCAATCAGGGCAATCCAGCGCACTAGTCCTCGACCCAATAATTGACGGGTTCCACCTCACACGAGTCCTTATGGACGGAGGCAGCAGTCTAAACCTGCTTTACCAGGACACAGTGTGCAAGATGGGCATCGATCATTCGATGATCAAACCCACTAAAACCACCTTCAGAGGTATTATACCAGGTGTGGAGGCTAGCTGTACAGGCTCCATTGCCCTTAAGGTAGTCTTTGGATGACCAGACAATTACCGTGTCAAAGAGTTAATCTTCGACATCGTCCCCATTCGCAGTGATTATCAGGCACTGCTCGGATGACCCGCATTCGCTCGATTCAACGCATTTCCACATTATGCCTACCATAATCTCAAGATGTCCGGTCCGCACGGTGTCATCACGGTTAACAACAAGGCTGAACTTTCCCTTGGTACCAAAGAGTGTACCGCTGCTTTAATAGTAGAAGCAACGAGTGGCACCTTTCAATCGAACTTCAAGTCGACGGCCAGGCTCCCGGACACCGCCAAAGGACTCCGAACTACTTCGCGGCAGAATAAAAAGGCTCGTCTAGAGCTCAATTAAAAACACCCTGGCGAAGGCTAGGATAGGCCAAATACCGCGGCTCAACCGCTCTGCGGCAGACAAGCAGTTTCCTTGCAGGCTTAACTTTGCATAGACCAGGACTGGCGATATGGAAGTGCTACCTCTTGATATTGCGTTGGATTTCCCCGAAGAGGAAAAGATGATGCAGCAGAGTAGCGTAAGTATTTCCCTCAGTTTTTGAGAACCAAGGTATCAATCCAGTAGGAGGCTACACACAAGTCCCTCGTACCTACACAAAAGCAATAGCTCCTTGCAACCAACGCGATTAGGGGTTGTCAATCCCTTCACGGTCACTTACAAGAGTGAGATCTGATAGAGATGATAGATAATATTTTTGGTATTTTTGATATAGAGATGCAAAGTGAAAAGTAAAAGGCAAAGTAAAAAAGCAAAGCAAGATTAAAGTGATGGAGATTGATATGATGAGAATAGACCCGGGGGCCATAGGTTTCACTAGTGGCTTCTCTCAAGAGCATAATTATTCTACGGTGGGTGAACAAATTACTGTTGAGCAATTGATAGAATTGAGCATAGTTATGAGAATATCTAGGTATGATCATGTATATAGGCATCACGTCCGAGACAAGTAGACCGACTCCTGCCTGCATCTACTACTATTACTCCACTCATCGACCGCTATCCAACATGCATCTAGAGTATTAAGTTAAAAATAGAGTAACGCCTTAAGCAAGATGACATGATGTAGAGAGATAAATTCATGCAATATGAAATAAACCCCATCTTGTTATCCTCGATGGAAACGATACAATACGTGCCTTGCTGCCCCTTCTGTCACTGGGAAAGGACACCGCAAGATCAAACCCAAAGCTAAGCACTTCTCCCATGGCAAGAAAAACCAATCTAGTAGGCCAAACCAAACTGATAATTCGAAGAGACTTACAAAGATAACCAATCATACATAAAAGAATTCAGAGAAGATTCAAATATTATTCATAGATAGACTTGATCATAAACCCACAATTCATCGGTCTCAACAAACACACCGCAAAAAGAAGACTACATCGAATAGATCTCCATGAGAGAGGGGGAGAACATAGTATTGAGATCCAAAAAGAGAGGAGAAGCCATCTAGCTACTAACTATGGACCTGAAGGTCTGAGGTAAACTACTCACACTTCATCGGAGAGGCTATGATGATGTAGAAGCCCTCCGTGATGACGGCCGTCTCCAGCGGAGCTCCGGAACAGGCCCCAAGATGGGATCTCGTGGATACATAAAGTTGCGGCGGTGGAATTAGGTTTTTGGCTCCGTATCTGATTGTTTGGGGGTACGTAGGAATATATAGGAGGAAGGAGTACGTCGGTGGAGCTCCGAGGGGCCCACGAGGCAGGAGGGCGCGCCCTAGGGTGGGGGCGCCCCACACCCTCGTGACCTCCTCTTGGCTCCCTTGGAGTAGGGTCCAAGTCTCCTGGATCATGTTTGGTGAGAAAATCACGTTCCCGAAGGTTTTATTCCGTTTGGACTCCATTTGATATTCCGTTTCTTCGAAACACTAAAATAGGCAAAAAAACAACAATTCTGGGCTGGGCCTCCGGTTAATAGGTTAGTCGCAAAAATAATATAAAAGTGGAAAATAAAGCCCAATATAGTCCAAAACAGTAGATCATATAGCATGGAGCAATCAAAAATTATAGATACGTTGGAGACGTATCAGGCATCCCCAAGCTTAATTCCTGCTCGTCCTCGAGTAGGTAAATGATAAAAAGAGAATTTTTGATGCGGAGTGCTACTTGGCATAATTTCAATGCAAATCTTCTTAATTGTGGTATGAATATTCAGATTCAAAAGATTCAAGACAAAAGTTCATATTGACATAAAAGTAATAATACTTCAAGCATACTAACAAAGCAATTATGTCTTCTCAAAATAACATGGCCAAAGAAAGTTATCCCTACAAAATCATATAGTCCGGCTATGCTCTATCTTCACCACACAAAGTATTCAAATCATGCAGAACCCCGATGATGAGCCAAGCAATTGTTTCATACTTTAACATTTTCAAAACTTTTTCGATCTTCACGCAATACATGAGCGTGAGCCATGGATATAGCACTTGTATGTGGAATAGAATGGTGGTTGTGGAGAAGACAAAAGGAGGGGAAGATAGTCCCACATCAACTTGGCGTATCAACGAGCTATGGAGATGCTCATCAATAGATATCAATGTGACTGAGTAGGGATTGCCATGCAACGGATGCACTAGAGCTATAAGTATATGAAGGCTCCTCAAAAGAAAATAAGTGGGTGTGCATCCAACTCGCTTTCTCATGAAGACCTAGGGCAATTTTGAGGAAGCCCATCATTGGAATATACAAGCCAAGTTCTATAATGTAAAATTCCCACTAGTATATGAAAGTGACAAAATGAGAGACTCTCTATCGTGAAGATCATGGTGCTACTTTGAAGCACAAGTGTGGTAAAAGGATAGTAACATTGTCCCTTCTCTCTTTTTCTCTCATTTTTTTATTTGGGCCTTTTCCTTTTTTTATGGCCTCTTTTTTTATTTTTCGTCTGGAGTCTCATCCCGACTTATGGGGGAATCATAGTCTCCATCATCCTTTCCTCACTTGGGACAATGCTCTAAAAATTGATGATCATCGCACTTTTATTTTTCTTACAACTCAACAATTACAACTCGATACTTAGAACAAATATGACTCTATATGAATGTCTCCGGCGGTGTACCGGGATATGCAATGAATCAAGAGTGACATGTATGAAAGAATTATGAACGGTGGCTTTGCCACAAATACTATGTCAACTACATGATCATGCTAGCAATATGACAATGATGGAGCGTGTCATAATAAGCGGAATGGTGGAAAGTTGCATGGCAATATATCTCGGAATGGCTATGGAAATGCCATGATAGGTAGGTATGGTGGATGTTTTGAGGAAGGTATATGGTGGGTGTATGATACCGGCGAAAAGTGCGCGGTATTAGAGAGGCTATCAATGGTGGAAGGATGGGAAAAAGTGCATATAATCCATGGACTCAACATTAGTCATAAAGAACTCATATACTTATCGCAAAAATCTTGAAGTTATCAAAGCAAAGTATTACGCGCATGCTCCTAGAGGGATAGATTGGTAGGAAAAGACCATCGCTCATCCCCGACCGCCACTCATAAGGAAGACAATCAATAAATAAATCATGCTCCGACTTCATCACATAACGGTTCACCATACGTGCATGCTACGGGAATCACAAACTTTAACACAAGAATTTCTCAAATTCACAACTACTCAACTATCATGACTCTAATATCACCATCTTTATATCTCAAAAAAATTATCAAGCCTCAATCTTTTCTTAGTATTTAACGCACTCAAAAGAAAGTTTCACAAATCTTGAATACCAAGCATGTTATTATTAAGCAAATTACCATGCTATTAAGACTCTCAAAATAATCTAAGTGAAGCATGAGAGATCAATAGTTTCTATAAAACAAATCCACCACCGTGCTCTAAAATATCTAAGTGAAGCACATAGAGCAAAATTATAACGCTAAAAAAGATATAAGTGAAGCACATAGAGCAAAACTACCAAGCTCAAAAGATATAAGTGAATCACATAGAGTATTCTATCAAATTCCAATTCATGTATGGCTCTCTCAAAAGGTGTGTACAGCAAGGATGATTGTGGTACACTAACAAACGAAGACACAAATAATACAAGACGCTCCAAGCAAAACACATATCATGTGGTGAATAAAAATATAGCTCCAAGTAAATTACCGATGGAAGTAGACGAAAGAGGGGATGCCTTCCGGGGCATCCCCAAGCTTTGACTTTTTGGTGTACTTGGATTATCTTGGGGGTGCCATGGGCATCCCCAAGCTTAGGCTCTTTCCACTCCTTGTTCCATAATCTATCAAAAGAATTCACCCAAAACTTGAAAACTTCACAACACAAAACTCAATAGAAATCTCGTGAGCTCCGTTAGGGAAAGAAAACAAAAGACCACTTCAAGGTACTGTAATGAACTCATTCTTTATTTATATTGGTGTTAGACCTACTGTATTCCAACTTCTCTATGGATTATAAACTATTTTACTAGCCATAGATTCATCAAAATAAGCAAACAACACACAAAAAAACAGAATCTGTCAAAAACAGAACAGTCTGTAGTAATCTATAACTAACGCAAACTCCATGGAACTCCAAAAAATCTACCAAACTTGGAAGACCTAGACGTTTTGTTTATTGATTATCAGCAATTGGAATCAGTATTTTATCATGTTCTGGTGATTTTTAATAATTCGGGCACTGAGCGCAAAGTTTCTGGAAATTACAGCAAGATCAAATAACTATCATCCAAGAAGATCCAATAGGTCTAACTTGGCACAAAAACTAATTAAAACACAAAACCACATCTAAACAGAAGGTAGATGAGTTATTTATTCCTAAAAAGAAATAAAAACAAAAAACTAAAAATAAAATTGGGTTGCCTCCCAACAAGCTCTATTGTTTAACGCCCCTAGCTAGGCATAAAAGCAAGGATAGATCTAAGTATTGCCATCTTTGGTAGGTAATCTGTAAGTAGCTCTCATGATAGTTTCATATGGCAATTTTATTTTCTTTCTAGGAAAGTGTTCCATGCCCTTTTTTAGTGGAAATTGAAATCTAATATTCCCTTCCTTCATATCAATAATCGCACCAACCGTTCTAAGGAAAGGTCTACCAAGAATAATAGGGCAAGAAGGATTGCAATCTATATCAAGAACGATAAAATCTTCGGGCACATAATTCCTATTTGCAACAATAAGAACATCATTAATTCTTCCCATAGGTTTCTTAATAGTGGAATCCGCAAGATGCAAGTTTAGAGAGCAATCATCAAAATCACGGAAATCTAGCAAATCACACAAAGTTTTGGGAATAGTGGAGACACTAGCACCCAAATCACACAAAGCATAAAACTCATGATCTTTAATTTTAATTTTAATAGTTGGTTCCCACTCATCATAGAGTTTTCTAGGGATAGAGACTTTCAACTCAAGTTTTTCTTCATAGGATTGCATCAAGGCATCAACAATATGTTCGGTAAAGGCTTTCTTTTGACTATAAGCATGAGGAGAATTTAGCACGGATTGCAACAAGGAAATACAAGCAATTAAAGAGCAACTTTCATAATTAAATTCCTTGAAATCCAATATAGTGGGTTTAGCAACATCTAGATTTTTATTTTTTTCAATCCCACTTTCATCAATTTCATCATAAAGATCTAAATACTCCGAATTTTTGGAATGCCTTCTAGGTAAAGGAAGATCATATTCAGTTTCATCAAGATTCATATTGCAAAACAAAGATTTGATAGGGGACACATCAATAACTTTTAGATCTTCATCTTGATTTTCATAGGAATTGGAAGAACACGCTTTAATAAAGGCATCTTTCGTAGCACGCATCCTAGCGGTTCTTTCCTTGCACTCATCAATGGAAATTCTCATGGCTTTGAGAGACTCATTGATATTATGCTTAGGAGGAATAGATCTAAGCTTTAAAGAATCAACCTTAAGAGAAATTCTATCAACGTTCCTAGCCAAATCATCAACTTTAAGTAATTTCTCTTCAAGCAAAGCATTAAAATTCTTTTGTGAATTCATAAACTCTTTAACACTATTATCAAATTTAGAGGGCATCTTATTAAAGTTTCCATAAGAGTTGTTGTAGGAATTTCCGTAATTATTAGAAGGATTACTAGGATAAGGCCTAGGATTAAAATTCCCTCTATATGCGTTGTTACCAAAATTATTCCTACCAACAAAATTCACATCCATAGATTCATTATTATTCTCAATCAAAGTAGACAAAGGCATATCATTAGGATCAGAAGAAACACTCTTAGTAGCAAATAATTTCATAAGTTCATCCATCTTTCCACTCAAAACATTAATTTCTTCTATTCATGCACTTTTTTATTAGAAGATCTTTCAGTGTGCCATTGAGAATAATTAACCATAATATTATCTAGGAGTTTAGTAGCATCTCCTAAAGTGATTTCCATAAAAGTGCCTCCCGCGGCCGAATCTAAAAGATTTCTAGAAGCAAAATTCAATCCGGCATAATTTTTTTGTATAATCATCCGCAAGTTCAAACCATGAGTAGGGCAATTACGTATCATTAATTTCGTTCTCTCCCAAGCTTGTGCAACATGTTCATGATCAAGTTGCTTAAAATTCATAATGTCGTTTCTAAGAGAGATGATCTTAGCGGGAGGAAAATACTTAGAGATAAAAGCATCTTTGCACTTGTTCCAAGAATCAATACTATTTTTACGCAAAGACGAAAACCAAGCTTTAGCACGATCTCTAAGCGAAAAAGGAAATAGCTTCAATTTAACAACGTCATTATCGACATCTTTCTTCTTTTGCATATCACATAAATCAATGAAGCTATTTAGATGAGTAGCGACATCTTCACTAGGAAGGCCGACGAATTGATCTTTCATAACAAGATTCAACAAAGCAGTATTGATTTCACAAGATTCAGTATTGGCAAGAGGAGCAATCGGAGTGCTAAGGAAATCATTATTATTGGTATTGGTGAAGTCACACAATTTGGTAGTATCTTGAGCCATCGCGACAAACAAGCAATCCAACACACGAGCAAACAAAAGGCAAGCGAAAAAAGGCAAACGGAGAAAGAGAAGGAGAAGGAGATTGGGAGAGAGAGGGCGAATAAAATGGCAAGGGTGAAGTGGGGGAGAGGAAAACGAGAGGCAAATGGCAACTAATGTAATGCGGGAGATAGGGATTGTGAAGGGTACTTGGTATGTTGACTTTTGTGCAGACTCCCCAGCAACGGTGCCAGAAATTCTTCTTGCTACCTCTTGAGCTTGCGCTGGATTTCCCTGAAGAGGAAAGGATGATGCAGCAGAGTAGCGTAAGTATTTCCCTTAGTTTTTGAGAACCAAGGTATCAATCCAGTAGGAGGCTACACGCAAGTCCCTCGTACATACACAAAAGCAATAGCTACTTGCAACCAACGCGATTAGGGGTTGTCAATCCCTTCACGGTCACTTACGAGAGTGAGATCTGATAGAGATGATAGATAATATTTTTGGTATTTTTGATATAGAGATGCAAAGTGAAAAGTAAAAGGCAAAGTAAAAAAGCAAAGCAAGATTAAAGTGATGGAGATTGATATGATGAGAATAGACCCAGGGGCAATAGGTTTCACTAGTGGCTTCTCTCAAGAGCATAAGTATTCTACGGTGGGTGAAAAAATTACTGTTGAGCAATTTACAGAATTGAGCATAGTTATGAGAATATCTAGGTATGATCATGTATATAGGCATCACGTCCGAGACAAGTAGACCGACTCCTGCCTGCATCTACTACTATTACTCCACTCATCGACCGCTATCCAGCATGCATCTAGAGTATTAAGTTGAAAACAGAGTAACGCCTTAAGCAAGATGACATGATGTAGAGAGATAAATTCATGCAATATGAAATAAACCCCATCTTGTTATCCTCGATGGCAATCATACAATACGTGCCTTGCCGCCCCTTCTGTCACCGGGAAAGGACACCGCAAGATCGAACCCAAAGCTAAGCACTTCCCCCATGGCAAGAAAAACCAATCTAGTAGGCCAAACCAAACTGATAATTCGAAGAGACTTGCAAAGATAACCAATCATACATAAAAGAATTCAGAGAAGATTCAAATATTATTCATAGATAGACTTGATCATAAACCCACAATTCATCGGCCTCAACAAACACACCGCAAAAACAAGATTACATCGAATAGATCTCCATGAGAGAGGGGGAGAACATTGTATTGAGATCCAAAAAGAGAGAAGAAGCCATCTACCTACTAACTATGGACCCGAAGGTCTGAGGTAAACTACTCGCACTTCATCGGAGAGGCTATGATGATGTAGAAGCCCTCCGTGATGACGGCCCTCTCCGGCGGAGCTCCGGAACAGGCCTCAAGATGGGATCTCATGGATACAGAAAGTTGAGGTGGTGGAATTAGGTTTTTGGCTCCGTATCTGATTGTTTGGGGGTACATAGGTATATATAGGAGGAAGGAGTACGTCGGTGGAGCTCCGAGGGGCCCACGAGGCAGGGGGCGCGCCCTAGGGGGGGCGCGCCCCCACCCTCGTGACCGCCTCTTGGCTCCCTTGGAGTAGGGTCCAAGTCTCCTGGATCACGTTCAGTGAGAAAATCACATTCCCGGATGTTTTATTCCGTTTGGACTCCGTTTGATATTCCGTTTCTTCGAAACACTGAAATAGGAAAAACAGCAATTCTGGGCTGGGCCTCCGGTTAATAGGTTAGTCCCAAAAATAATATAAAAGTGGAAAATAAAGCCCAATATGGTCCAAAACAGTAGATAATATAGCATGGTGCAATCAAAAATTATAGATACGTTGGAGACGTATCAGGAAGCAGCTCGAACACGCAAGAGAATCCTTAGATATTCCCCGCGGTGACCATCCGACTATACTCCGGATCCGCACACAGCTTCTTCCCCCTGGTCTCAGCAGGTTCCACAGTCATATTTCTTTTTTATCGCATTACCCGTACTGATACGCATCGACGTACTATTCAAATACAATATGTAGATTTATATGACGCTTATCTGCTGATATTTCTTATTTAAATTCTTTTGTCAAGTGGCATCCGTACACCACGATATACCTTAAAGATGCTAGGGGCTTCATTTTACCCATAATACGGCAATAAAGTTTGAACACCTTCATGGAAGTTCGGTACCCCAAACTTATAGCATTATATGCATCAGCTCTGAATCATGTCTTGGGTCAAATGTTGGGTTTGCCTGGCTCCCATGTTTTGCTGCCTTACGTTCTGCTATATCGGCTAAGGCGGCACAGGGAGAACTACTGCGATTGTCCCGGTTCTTCCGGACGAGCACCTCACTAGAGAAAGCCGAAAACTGACTGTCATGATATGACGAGAGCTGGTCAGCTGTTCGAGAGGTTGTAAAATCTTTAAGGATTTCTCCAGCATAATGGCATAACTAATGCAGCGTGCAATGGATCATTTTTTCTTCCGATCAGGTGCTTATATAGCCCCTCGTGCGGTCTTCCGAACACCAGGGGCTACGCCTACCTTCCTTTCATAAAGCTCGTATGGCTAAGTGAGAGTGATAAAGCCCTATAGTCCAATTGCCTGGTTCGTTGTGCTGAACACCTCCTTCGAAGGACCCAAAATTGGGATAAAGAGTGATCAGGTTTATCCCAAACACCCCCGTACTTCCTACGTGGGGGCAGAAGCCGACGATTGGCCAACTCTCAGGATTAATATACAAAACGGCCGCGCAGGAGGATAAACTTTTATATTACAGGCAATTAATAATAGAAATGACCATGTTTAGACATTACAAAGGACAACATGAGGAAATATAATGCCCTTGGTGCATCTCGGCCGCAAGATAGGATCTTTTCAGGACACTTTCATAATATAATTCGGGCTTGCGGTGCTCCTTTCCCTCTGGCGGTCCCTCGGTCAGCAGCTTTTCAGCATCCATCTTCCCCCAGTGCACCTTTGCGCGGGCGAAGGCCATTCACAAACCCTCTATACGAACCGACCGCTTGATGACGTCAAGTCGAGGGCAGGCACTCACAAGCCGCTTCACAAGCCCGAAGTAACTGCTTGGAATCAGCTCGGCGGGCCATAGCCGGATAATTAAATCCTTCATGGCTAGTTCGGCCGCCCTATGCAGTTCGATCAGCTGTTTCAGTTGGTCGACGAAAGGCACCGGATAATTCGGTGCCAGATACTGCGACCAGAAGGGCTTATCCGCAGTGTTCCTTTCTTCGGCTCGGTAGAATTGGGCGGCATCTGATATGCTACGGGGCAGTTCCGTAAACACCTGTGGAGAAATCCGAACTCAAAATTAAAAACATGATTCTCTCCTCAAAATACTTGATGTACATTGAAAAGGACCTTACCTGCCGCGATCTTCCTCGCCTCTTGGATCTCCTGCAGGGCGCCTTGGGTTCGCCCTGTGCATCACACGTGGCCTGATGAGCCCTAGCGAGTTCGGATTCTTTCTCCATTAAACCCTGCTCCAAGGTCTCGGATTTCTTAACGGCCTCCTGAAGCTTCTGCTCAGCTTTAATAACCCTGGCCTCGTGCTTCTCACGAAGAGCCTGCTCTGTGGCTTCCTTTTCCTCGGCCTCGGCCACAGCCCTCTTAAGAGCTTCAACTTCGGTCATCATCCCTAGAGAAAATCATGGAACATATTTTATCATACTGGAAATTCATTCGCACCAAACGCGAACAAGGCTTGCGCATACCTTGCTTATCTTCCAACTGCCTTTGCAACTGGCCAAGTTCTTCTTTGGTCTGCTCCAGACTTTGATTCAGTCCGGAGATCTCCGCATTATGAGAGGCAGCAGCCGCTGCAGACACGTGCTTATAAAAGAGAGATAGATGTCACCAAATGAGTCTTCCTGCGAACATAAAGTTTGATCCTCTGTCCAGTTTTTTCTTTCACCGAACAGCGTATCAGGGGCTACTATCTGTACCATGACATTCTTCTAAACATCATAAAACATACCTCAAAGCCTCTTATAAGGTTGATGCAGGCTTCATTCAGTCCACTCTCGGCAGACTGAATCTTCTCAATCACCGCACCCATAAGGGCACGGTGTTCATCGATGATGGAGGCGCTCTTCAGCGCCGCCAACAAAGCATCCGACACCTCTGGTTGGATAGAGCTTGCTGGTGGAACAGGCACGCCCGCTCCAGCCGAGGGAGGCCGCCTGCTTGATTCAGGAGCCGTATTGGTCTCCAGAATTGCGTCCGGCTAGGAGCTGAATTCAAGATGGCTCCCACCGCCGACTCCCATGGGAATCTTCTCCCCCATGTCTCCGACCCCTGAAATTTGACCTCCAGGTGCCACTTTCACGATCTCTTCCTCCCCGCCTTGGCTGGGGTCCTTGTGGGACGAAGCCTCAGTGTTATCCACGTGTTTCGGGGAAGGGTCCTTCGGGGGCGTCCCGCTCTCCATGGCATCCGAGCTTAGCAAATCCTTTGATGAGGATCGCTCTGTGCGGGACCTCGCCGGACTACAAAAACTATGGCTCAGGTCAAAATATTACGCCATGATAAGACTGGATGCATAAATGTGTTCAGATTCTATACTCACAAGTTCACCAGGGCCTGGGCCCTGGGATCCCACGCCGAGCTGTTATCGGCAGCGGCAGTGGACTCTTCCGGAAGAGGAGCTTTTCCCCTTTTAGGTGACTCGGCTTCCAAGTGTATGGAGGCCGCCCTCTTCTTTCTTCCCCCACTAGGGATTTGTCTTCCTCCTCCTCCTCATCCTCTTCGAAGGCAGAACGGGCGTTGGAACCTTCGGATATTGTGTCTGAAGTGCCGCAACGACGAAGGCCACCCTGGGTCTTTTTGGCCTCCTTCTCGGCCTTCTTCTTCGGCACCTTGTACGGCGTCGAGACCAGCATCTTCGTCAAAAGTGGGTCGGCCGGTTTTTCGGGCAGCGGGGCCGGATAGTGGATCCGCTCCGCCTTCTTCGTCCAGACCTAGGGGAGTTGAGGAAAACACACTAAGCATTTCCCTTGGGTTATGTGAATAGAACGTATAATAACTTACCGAGCTTGCAGGGCGAGACAGTTGGTACCCGCGGTCCTCGGCCGAGTCCGGCCATGATTTTTCGGACTTGAAAAGCACCTTCCAGATGTCTTTGTGCGAGGAGCCAAACAGCTCTCGCAGGGTCTGGTGCTTGGCCGGATCGAACTCCCATAGATTGCAAGTCCGGTTTTGGCAAGGCAGGATCCGGCAAACTAACATCACCTGGACTACATTGACAAGTTCGATGTTCTTGTCTTCCATATCCTTAACGCGCGTTTGGAGCACCGACAGTTCATCGGACGAAGACCAATTCAGGTCTTTCTCAGGCATGGACGTAAGCCGCAGAGGGGCTCCGGATCGGAACTCGGGAGCAACGGCCCATCCCGTGCCACGCGGCTCAGTGATGTAAAACCACTGCTGTTGCCACTCTTTGACGGAATCATTAAAGGTACATGCCGGTCATGTGACGTTGGGCATCCTGCTCACCACAGCGCCCCTGCACTCGGCGTGCTCGCCGCTCACTACCTTGGGCTTCACATTAAAGATCTTTAGCCACAAGCCGAAGTGTGGCGAGATGCGGAGAAAAGCGTCGCACACGACGATGAATGTCGAGATGTTGAGGAAGGAATTGGGGGACAGATCATGAAAATCAATCCCGTAATAATACATAATTCTGCGAACGAATGGGTGGAGGGGAAACCCTAGCCAGCGGACAAAATAAGGGAGGAATACAACCCTCTCATGGGGTTCCGGACTAGGGACGATCTGTCCCGCCGTCGGGAGATGGTGGCCGATTTTCTTGGCCAGGTACCCGGCCTCCCAAAGATTTTTGATATCCTTCTCCCGGACGGTAGAGGCCATCCACTTGCCTCCTGCTCCAGATTCGGACATTTTCGGAAGGCCTTTGTGGGCGGAGGAGAGGAATGCTCGGGCGCTGGAGCTCGACCGAAGGGGAATGGATCGGGAAGAGGAAAGCGTGGGTGCGAAAGGGAGTCCTTATCCCCTTATAAAGGCAGCAGTGCCTCCCCACTTTCCTGGTAGACTCACTTATTCCCCAAGCGCCGTGATTAATGGCGCGGTTGGGTTACCCACACCCGTATTGATGAGAATCCCGTGATAAGGGGACACGATCTCTGCTTCGACAAGATGTGCCAAGAAAACCGCCTCGCAATATGTGCAGTAGCTGGTCGAGAAAAACGGTTCGGATAATGACCGGGCCATGGCGTGATGTCATGTTACAAAATGTGTCAGCAGATTAGATTCATGAAAAATATTGTACTCCCTACGGTGGTATGTGGAATTTGTTTTGTAGAGCCGCACATGATCCTTGTGTTCAAAATCTTCTATGAAGTATTCGGAGGAGGAACCCGCCTTGCAATGCCGAATACAATCTGCGCACCGAACTCATCGTCATTGAAGCCTGGTTCAGGGGCTACTGAGGGAGTCCTGGATTAGGGGGTCCTCGGACAGCCGGACTATATACTTTGGCCGGACTGTTCGGCTATGAAGATACAAGATTGAAGACTTTGTCCCGTGTCCGGGTGGGACTCTTCTTTGCGTGGAAGGCAAGCTTGGCAATTCGGATATGTAGATCTCCTCCCTTGTAACCGACTCTGTGTAACCCTAGCCTCCTCCAGTGTCTATATAAACCGGACGGTTTGGCCCGTAGGACAAGAACAATCATAATCATAGGCTAGCTTCTAGGGTTTAGCCTCTACGATCTCGTGGTAGATCAACTCTTGTAATACTCATATCATCAAGATTAATCACGCAGGAAGTAGGGTATTACCTCCATCGAGAGGGCCCGAACCTGGGTAAACATTGTGTCCCCTGCCTCCTATTACCATCCGCCTTAGACGCACAATTCGGGACCCCTACCCGAGATCCGCCGGTTTTGACACCGACAAATGGGCCCGATGAATGCTGGCATGTTGGGCTCCTACGAAGCTTTCGGCTGAATACATTACTAAGATAAACCTACACTATACAAAAATAGCGTTGTAATTACTACAACCTTTGGCAGCATCATAAATGTTGTATCACAATAAAAAAAATTCAACCATACAACAAAAGGCCTATTGGCATAAAGTTTATAGTCCTTGCAGATAAAAGCACCATTAGATGTATAGAAGCACAGATCATTTGACCTGAGTGCTTATGTTTCAGGCTGTAGAATCTGATGGAGCAGCACGATTTCCCCTTTTTTCCGCCATTGCTCTTGAACAACAAAGCAAATGCCTGATAGTCTGGTTTCAAAACCATTCATATCTTCACAACATTTGTCAACCACTATTTTAGTTTCCGACACAACGTCCATTAGGGATTGGACTTGTGTCTGGAGCACAGATATATCATCTCTGTCTAGCCGGAAGATTTTGTTCAGTAGGCGATTTGGACGAGGTTACCTTGACAACCAACCCAGAATTATGTAGGAAGGTGCTTTTTGCATTGTTAGTGGAGAGATACTGACGCTCTCCAGCAAGAGGTGACATTGTACCTGTGGTAGCTTCGTCACCTTCAGGTGGTTGTGGCTGTTCAATCATTTGTTCCATAGCTTGCTGAATGTTTGAACTTGTAGATTAGTGTACCAGATAAGTTACTAATGAGACAGAAACAAACAAAGTAGGTTTCCCGTTTATACATAAGTTATTTTGGTGAACTACTATAATACATTAGCATGTATTGTAGTGCCAACTACATAATAAAATCATTTTCAGAACATATGTCCATGTAGCATGCCTACTGTATTGTCTATTTCCTCACATTCATTAACATCTAAGGATAAAGAGACATGGTTTAAAGTAGGATGAACATAGTATGACATCATTCATAACATGTGCAAACAGATATAAAACAAATAGGCTATTCTATCATTGTGTGCGCACGTGAACATCACAACTAGATTACAGATCAAGACCAAAAGAATATCCTTCATCTCTTTTAAACCATGTAAGGTGAAATGATACATTAAGACAACTGTGTATAAAAGTGAACAGAGTAAGTGACATTGGCTGCAAACTAAGCAGTTAAATGAACACATCACAGTACCAATCCATTCGAAGGCAGGAGGAGTAAGGACTTACAACAGCGGTCTGAACTGGTGTGCTCATGCCCTTCATCTTGCTGGTGTGGCAATCCTTGAAGATTTGCACTGCACTCGGTTCAGGTTCTTTTTGGTCCGCACTGGTTTTCCTATGTATTTGGAACAAGTCAATATAGATACGATAATATGGCACCGAAAAAAGAAGGAAGTAGCAGCTATTTACAAGAGCCTCGCAGTGTCCAATATAGCTACGAGATCCTGTTGTCTGTTGGAATTTCACTTTAGAATGGTTGGTCTTGTTCTTTAAACAGTTAGCCTTGAATAAGATACGCTTGTAAGGCACATACATAAATACAAGTTCAATTTGTGGTCTGATCAAATACATATACCCTACCTGTACTTTGGATTAGACCAGTGTTTAACAAGGGCTGTCCAGTCTTCATCTATAATATATTCCACTGGAGATGTTTGGACGATTTCATTGTTAGCCTTGCCTTCAAAGTGAGATTTTCTAAGGTGGTACCGATACTGTTGCAGAGCAGACTGAAAAACATGAGTGCATGCTTGTTTAGTTGCATCATCTTTCGGATCCAACTTGAACCTCATCTGTTGAAAAAAGAATGTGAGTCTTATTAGGAGGAAGCTAGAATGTATGGCACAGAGCAAGACAATATTACAAATTGCGATGAATAACATTACTTACGAATAAATTGTCAAGGAAGGTGTTAAACTAGGTATTGTATTTCTCATTCCTGTACTAGATCCACGTTGGGAGGATACGTGCATGACACCTAATGGCAATGGCTGCCTCTGATACTAACTTGGCCGACTCTGTAGCATCACGTGGCCTTTTTAAACCTGCCTCAAAATGGATCTCCATTCTTCCTCCTTTAGATTTTGTTAATCTGTCAGGCATTATCCATAATGTCTGGTTCCGCTTGCATCGTGGTGCTAGTTCAACAACGAATAAGGAAAGTGTTAGTGCACATCAAACTGTGAGAGTACATATAAAGGAGCATGGAAGTGCAACTTGACTCGGTCAGGTACCGTCTTGGTGTTGATGCTCATGAGGTTCATCTGATCTTGCCAAGTCCTGTTGTGTCAGTAGTGCTTCGGAAGTAGTGTTAGGTGTGAATGCAGCTTGGGAACTGGCCAGTTCCGGAGCAAACGAAGGAGTAACTCGTCGAGATGCTCGTACAGTTGAAGCGGATGCTGCAGCTGGTGGAGCAGGTGGTACTGTGTTTGTAGAATTAGCCGGTGGACTTGGACCTTCTACTGCACTATAAGTACCAGCAAAATCTTGAGGGCAGATCCTTTTCCGTTTCATTCGACGAGTAACACCATTCCCTACTATATTCTTTTCCTTGCTCTTTTTTGACTTTGCCATGTCAAGGCATACCCACAACACAAAAGAATAAAATCACTCTTCAGAACTCATTCATGCATGATACAGACAAGGAATACTTTGATGTAAGACAATCGTATGAGGATGGAATATGTAAGAAAAATAGGACGGCGTGACATATTCACAGCTACGATGTGTAAACTAAGCAGAAGGATTTTCAAGAAAATAGAAGTAATGCAAGCTAGACACCATATGAAAGATACAAACAATATCACTCTGCCTAGTTAAAAGTGTCTTGTCATATGTGGCATTTCGAAAAATTAGAAGCAGTACAACATATAAATCAATGCAAGATGCAACCACTATCAAACTGCCATGTTAAAAGCGTCCAATCTTGAGTGACTGATGCGGGATACACAACAGCAGTACTTTGATGTAAGAACATGGTATGGTTGATAGATGCAGTGTATTCCAGACACAGAAAGGCATGTCATATGCACATTTATAATGTATAAACTCAGCAGGTGCAATTTAATCAAAATAGAAGAAATACAGGCTAGACAACATATGCAACATGAAACCAATTATCACACTGTCAACTTAGAGCAAGCACCTGCAATGGTGGAGTACGGGAGATGAACTCATCATGTAGACTTGGAACTTCAACTTCATTAGCAGTAGCAGTGGCAAATCTAGAGAGTCTCTGTTTGTGTTGGTCCGGAGGACCAGCAACATCCCCTAACTTACTCTTTTCCTTCCTATTTCCTGATATTGCCTTATGAAGTCAAAACCAAAAGAAGATGAATAAAATTAGCTCTGCATAACTAGTTGATGCATGATACAGACAAACACTACTTTGATGTAAGGCAAGCACAGGATAGGAGGATGGAATATATACAAAAAGAAGACAACATTGCATATTCAGACGTATGATAGGAGGATGGAATATGTATGAAAAACAGTAAACAGGAGGCATTTCTACAAAATTAGAAGAAATGAAAGCTAGACACCATATGAACATGGAACCAATATCACTCTATCAGGTAAATAGTGTCTCGTCGTAAGTGCCATTTCAAGAAATTAGAAGCAGTACAAGCTAGAAGACAATGCAAGATGCAACCTACATCACACTCCCAAGTTAAATGTGTCTTATGGGAAAGTGATCGTTGCAGGTATAAGTTGTAAGCTACGCAGATGCAATTCAACAAAATCAGAAGCAATACAAACTAGACATCATATGGAACACACAACCACATATAACAGTTCCAAGTTAGAGCAAGCACCTATGATGGTGGAGTAGGGGAGATGTGCTCATCATCTACATGTATGTTCTAGAAACAGGAACAAGTGTCATATTCACAGGCATTATGTGTAAAGTAAGCAGATGCAATTCAACAAAGTTAGAAGCAATACAAGCTAGACATCATACGCAACATGCAACCACATATAATAGTGCCAAGTTAGAGCAAGCACCTGTGATGGTGGAGTAGGGGAGATGTCTCATCATCTACACGGCTACGTTGACTGTACAGCCTTGTGTTGTCTTTCGAATCTTGTTGGTAGCACTACGAAAAAATTACACTTCCGTGATGATACGTGTTTGCCACAGTAGGTCGCTTTTTTTGTCATGCATGTACATCCATGACAAATTTATGACACAATCAAGATAGTCATACCTATGCTGTCGTAGAAGTGTTCCATGACATTACCAAAATTATCATCACGGAAGTGTCCACTTCCATGACAATAAATCACGCGTCACAGAAGTGCTTTCGTCAAGGGTGACTGACACTTGGCATCCAGCGTAACGGAACGCCGTTAAGCTATCGGGTCGGGTTTTGGATCCGATAACCCGTTAACAGCCCCGACCAATGGGAAATTTCCATGTGTAAAATTCTTATTGGCCGGACGAAACACGTGTCAGCTCATCAGTGGGTTAGATAGGCGCCTATGATATGTCGACACGTGAGACGACCCAACAGTGGCCCATTTAGCTTACAAAGCCGGCCTATTTGACTTGGTCAAATGTTAACGGGCTGGCCCATGAAAAGCCTGTTAACGGTCTCTTCTTAAATAGCCCATTTTACGGCCCGTTAACTCACAGCCCATTAGGAAATCGGCCCAACAACATCATGTGGACCGTCGAATATAATACTAGCCCATTTCACTTTCGTCCCATGTATGGCCCACGACGTCTTTCGGCCCATATGAGGCCTTCGTATGTTTCGGCCCATTACAGGCCCACGGTGAGTCTCGCCCATAATGAACAGTAATTTTCTTTATACCCGTTAATGGCCCGTGATTTACATGGGCCGTTTCCAGCCCGTGTTAGCTTTCGGCCTATTGACGTCCCATACGTTCTTGGGCTCCTTTTCGGCCCTCGATTACTTTCGGCCCGTTACTGGCCTGTTCCCCTAATGGGCCAAATTCAGCCCATGGCAAGAGTCGGCCCGTTACTGGCCTGTTCCACTAATGGGCCAAATTTGGCCCATGGCAAGAGTCGGCCAGTTACTGGCCTGTTACCATAATGGGCCAAAATCGGCCCATGGCAAGAGTCGGCCCGTTTCTGTCCTGTTAACCTGTTGCGCCATTTCTAGCCCGTCCTATATTCTGGCCCATTAACGACCCGTTATGCCTGTGACAGAATTAAGCCTTTGCTGTCCTACGACCTCTTACCGTGCTGGGCTGATACCAATTACGCCTGATTATGGCCCATGTAGACACATTTATCCGACGGCCCGAGGCCCACCGATTACAGGCCCATTTATCGACGGCCCGTAGGAGACCCATGGATCCTACGGCCAATATATGGACCATGGTAGTTGCGGCCACTAGCAAACCAGGGAAAAAGAAGACTAGGAAATAAATAAGGCCGAAACTAATGCTAGGCTATTAAGGCGATTGCACAAATTACATCCACTCGGCATCAAAGATCGCCACCAGTGCAAATATAGGGAACACCCTACACTATACAAAAATGGCTTGCTGTTTTCTTCAGGCGGTGGCTGCACGTTAAGAATACATTTTGTATCACACCAAAACAAATTACAACTATATAACAAAAGGAAGGTTGGCATAAAACTTAACAGTCTAGCAGATAAATGCACCACCAGAAGTTCAGAACCTCAGTTCATTTGACCTGACTGTTACATTTTCATGTTGTATTGTCCGATGGAGCACCATAACCCTCGCCTTCATTTCCCCTAGGCTCCTGAACAACATAGCAAATGTCTAATAGTCTGGTTTCAAAACCATACATATCTTGACGACATTGAGCAATGTTTCTCCTTGTTTCACAAAGGGTCTCTCTTAGGGAATGGACTTGTTTCTGGAGCACAGATACAACATTGCTTTGAGCTTGCATATCTTGATCATGAGGCATTTTGGATGATATTGCCTTAACAACCAACCCAGTATTACGCAGGAACATGCTTTTGGCACTGTTAGTGGACAGGTACTGACCCACTGCAGCAAGAGCTGACATTGCGGTTATAGTTGCCTCGCCACCTTCAGAAGGTGGCGGTTCCACCATTTTTTCCATAGCTCGCTGAAAAGTTGAGGTTTTACATTAGTAGTACCAGAACAGAAGATATTAAGGAGGCAGCAAAACCAAACAAAATAGCTTTGATCTATATACAGAACTTATTCTGGTGAACCCATGTAAAATATTAGTTGTATTTTATTGCAAAGTACATAATAAAACCAGGTTCCAAACATATGACCATGTACCATCGCTAATGTATTGTCTATTTCTTCACATTGTATTGAGGGCTAAGGATGAAGAGACGAAGTTTATAATACGGTAAGCATAGTATGACGTCATTCATATCACAAAACAACTGAGAACAAACAAACAGGCAATTGTAACGTTGTGTGGGCAAGTCCAGCACGGAACTAGATTACGGGTCAAGATCAAAGGAACATAACTCCTCTCTTTTAAACCTTGTAAGGTGCAATGATACGCTAAGACAATTGTGTATAAAATTGAAAAGAGTAATAGACATTGGCTACAAACCATGCAGTTCAAGGCACAAGTCAGAGTAAGTAGTAGTTAAAAGGCATGAGGATTAAGGACTTACAACAGCGGCTTTGACTGGTGTTGTCATGCCCTTCTTCTTGCTGGTGTGATAGTCCTTGAAGATTTCCACATCATTTGGTTCAGGTACTTTTTGGTCCTTGCGGGCTTTCCTCTGCATTTGGAACAAGTCAATATAGATCTGATAATATGGTACAACGAAAAGAGTGAAACGGCAGCTAATTACAAGAGCCTCGTAGTGTGCAATATAGCTACGAGATCCTATCATCTGTTGGAATTTCACTTTCGTACGGTTGGCCTTGTTCTTTGAACAGTTCACCTACAAGAAGATACATTTGTATGGCACATGCGTAAATAGGACTTCAACATGTGATCTGATGACATATATATAATGTACCCGATACTTCGGATCGGACCAGTGTTTAACGAGGCCTCTCCAGTCTTCATCAGATATATTTTCCACTGGAGATGTTTGGGCAAGTTCACTGTTAGCCTTGCCTTCAAAGTGAGTTTTCCTCAAGTTATACCGATACTGTCGCAGAGCAGACTTGAAAACATGGGTGCAAGCTTGTCTGGTTGCATCATCTTGGCTATCCAACTTGAACCTCATCTTTTGAAAATTATGGGAGTCTCATTATCAGCAACCTAGAAAGTATTGGATAGAGCAAGACGATATTACTAGTTTCCATACATAACCATACTTACAGATAAATGGTCGAGGAAGGTGTTGAACTGGGTTTCGTCTTTGTCATTCCTGTACTGAATCCATGTTGGAAGGATACATACATGACACCTAACACCAACCGCTGCCTCTGATACTAACTTGGCTGACTCTGTAGCATCACGTGGCCTTTTTAAACCTGCCTCAAAACGGATCACCATTCTTCCTCCTCTAGATTTAGTTAACCTATCGAGCATTATCCCTGATGTTTGTTTCCTCTTGCGCCTAGGTGCTAGCCCAACAACAAACATAGGAAGTGTTAGTGTACATCAAACTGTGAGACTACATATAAAGAAGCATGCAACTGTAACTTGACTCCAACAACTACCTTCTTGTTGTTGAAGCTCACAAGGTTCATCTAATATTGCCAACTCGTCTTGTGTCAAGAGTGCTTGGGAAGTAGTGTCAGGTGGCAAGGGAGCTTGGGAACGTGTTGCTAGCTTAGTTGACGCACGAGTACGTCGTGCAGCTGGTAGTACTGTGGTAGGTGTTGCAAGAACTAGGGTTGTCTCTACTTGTTTGGTGGCAGCTATTTGTTTCTGTTTGTCTTTTTTTGCAACTCGTGTAGCATGGGATGCCGCGTTTGTAGAATTTTCTGCTGGACTTTGACCTTCTATTGCACCATCAGTACCAGCAGAATCTGCAGGATTCATCCGCTTCTCATTCCCTGCCATTCTGTGTTTCTTCCTCTTTCTCTATGCCATGTTAAGTCAAGCCGACAAGAAAAATGAATAACAATTTAGTTCTTCAGAACAAATTGATGCGTGATGCAGATGAACTGAACTTTGATGTTAGACAACCACATGATAGGAGGATGTAATATGTATGAAAAACAGGACGGAAGAGATAACCAGAACTATGATGTCTAAACTAAGAAGAAGACATTTCACCAAATTAGAAGCAATGCAATGGAAGGTAGACACCATATGAAAGATGCTACAAATGTCGCTCTGCCAAGTTAACAGTGTCTCATCATAAATGGCATTTGAACAAATGTGAAGCAGTACAAGAAATAAATCATATGCAAGATGCAAACAACATCACACTACCATGTTAGAGGTCTCTCGTCATTAGTGCCATTGCATATTCACAGCATTGGATATTCACAGCTTATGATGTGTAAACTAAGGAGAAGGCATTTCAACAAATTAGAAGCAATGAAAGCTAGACACCATATGAAAGATGCAACGAATATCACTCTACCAAGTTAAAACTGTCTCGTCATAAGTGCCATTTCAACAAATTAGTAGTACAAGCTAGAAAAGAATGTGAGATGTAACCTATATCACACTCCGAAGTCAAACGTGTCTTATGATAAGTGATTGTTGCAGGTTACACAACAGTAGTAATATGATGTAAGAACATGGTGTGATAGACATATATTGTATGTTCTAGAAACAGGAACACGTGTCTTACTCAAGTATAATGTATAAAGTAATCAGATGGAATTTAACAAAATTAGAAGCAATACAAGCTAGACATCACACATAACATGCAACCACATATAACAGTGCCAAGTTAGAGGGAGCACCGGTGATGCTGCACTAGGGGAGACGTGCTCATCACAAACACAGCTTTGTTGAGTGTCTATGCATGTGTTGTCTTGGAAATCATCTTGGGGGTGTGGAGGAGTAGAAACTGTAGAGGCCCTCCGTTCGGAAGGAGCACCTTTATCCGCTGCCTTGCTAACTTCCTTCCGCTTTATTGATTTTGAATTGTCAAGTAAAACCGACAAGAAAAAGCAATAAAATTCTCTCTTCAGAACTCATTCATGCATGATACTGACAATCACTACTTTGATGTAAGGCAAACACATGATACCAGGATGGAATATGTACGAAAAACAGGACGGCATGGCATGTTCACAACTGTTTGTGTAAACTAAGCAGAAACCATTCCAGCAAATAAGAAGCAATGCAAGCTAGACACCACATGAAAGATGCAACCAATATGACTCTGCCAAGTTAAAAGCATCCCATCATAAATGGAATTTCAACAAATTAGAAGCAGCGCATGCTATAAATGATATGAAAGATGCAACTAATATCGCACTGCATATACTAAAGGTGTCTCGTCATGTTGATTGATGCGGGATACAAAAAACAATAGTTTTATGTAAGGACATGCTTAATAGATAGATGTACTATGTACTAAATACATGAAGGCATGTCACATTAACATGTATAATGTATAAGCTAAGCAGACTAGCACATGCAGTTTAACCAGATTGGAAGAATTACAATCTAGACACCGTATGCAACATGCAACCACATATCACGCTGCCAAGTTAGAGCAAGCTCCTGCGTTGCTAGTGTAGGGGAAATGCTGCAATCAACTACAGAGCTACGTTCACTATCTTCATGTAGCATTTCTGTTTCTTGAGAATCATGTCGGGAGGCTGACGCTGCATTCTTTAAATGAGGAGTAGTCCCCTTGCCCGCCTGCCTCGTCATAAGTGATTGCTGAGGGATACACAAGAACATTAGTTTGATGTAAGAACATGGTTAATACACAGATGTACTAGTATGTACCAAAAACAGAAAGGCATGTCATATTCAAAGGTATAATGTGTAAGCTAAGCAGATGCAATTTAACCAAATTGGAAGCAATACAAGCTAGACATCCGGCTGGAGTGGTGAGCACGATCATCTAGGACCTGAGAGCCTGGTGGGAGGCGGGCTGCTTCGCCACCATCGCACCTTTTTAGTTGGCTTCCAGGTGATGCCTATCTTTGCTGGGCTTGTCACTGGCTCGGCCAGTGCCCTGACTAGCTATTTGTCTTCTGGTGCTCACGAGGATGGTGCTTCATGTAAAAAAAAATCTTTCCTTATCTTATCGACTTCGGACTTTCGAATACAAGCTAGACACCATATGGAACATGCAACCACATATGACACCGCGAAGTTAAAGCAAGCACCTGGGATGGTGGTTCATTGCGAGCGAGGTCATCAACTCCAGAGCTACGTTCCCCATCTCCATCTGCTGACACTTCACCCATTAAAGCATTGAGACGTGTCTTGCCTAGCCGCAAAACAAGCTGGAGCGACTTATCTCTTTTCTTTTTGGCTTCTCTCATGGCAGTAGAGTCTGAAATACCCTTGCATAAAAACACAATAGTGAGAGTAAGGGTGAAGTGTGTGCAGAACTAGAGCACTGTAAAAGTAGCAGATAGCAGGTGGCTGAAAAATAAATGACAGGAGACATATGATAGCTCTACAACATTGCGTGGCAAACAAAATTAGATTCTACTCTGTATGATTTTGTAATATATGAGCACAGGAAATGCAGGTACTCCTCCAGCACACCACCACATGTGGTCATATCTAAGATAACAGTCGACTGAAAATAAATAGGTCAGTCGATTTTTTTAATGAACCGTCCGATCTATAAGGAACGGGCAGATGGCCTTCGTCTACCTCCCGCCAGTCACTGTTGACGATCTTTCTCAAACCGCCAGTGACCACCGACCCAGAACCCTGCCTCCGCCGCCCCGCCCTCCCATCGACCTCACACCACCGCCATGCTTGGCAGCGCCCCCAGGACATCCCTTTAATCCCGGCCGACCTCCAGATCAGGCAGCAGTAGCTCTAGGCCGCACACACCCCTAAGATAAACACCAAGGTGCTGCTTCCCCGGCGTAATAGGCGTACTAGCGCCTGTTACGCCGGGGAATGCTTCCGTTAATTGGGAATCAACTGGCCAGAAATTGAAATTCAGGGGGGCGACGGACCTCTAGCTAAGGTGAAATAGTATATGAGGAGAAACCTTGTGCATCGTGAGTTACTAGGAACATCTAGTATCAAGAAGAAGCGGTCAACTAGTGTCTTCTGTGGGATGAATACCATGCAAGCAGAGACCCTTTTTCGGTTGCCGGTGTGGTCACCCCCACATGTCGCGCCGATCTTCTTGTTTTTACCGGGGAAACCGATATTCTGGAGGGTGCATGCTTGGACGAACCCATGGCCAAATTGTTGACTGTGTTGCCGTGGCCGTATGTCGGTGGAGGGGAAGCAGATCCGAGGCGGCGAAGGACGGCGTAGCAGGAACAACTCCGGCGCGGTGGAGGGTGGCGAAGTTGGAGCGGCAGCGGTGAGGCGCAGGACGGCATGGTTGAACTGGCTCGGGTATGGACGGCTCGGCCTCGGCTTCAACTACTAGCCGTGGAGGGCGGTGCGGTTGAGGTTGCGGTGGACGACGACGTCAGGGTATTGGCTCCGCCATGATGGAGGAGGGCGGCGGTTGATGGGTGGGATGGGGTGGCGGACGGAGGACGCCAGGGTTTTGCGGCTGGTGGAGAGGTAGTTTTGGCGCCCACGGAGTACGAATGGGGAATTGGACGGGTGGGGGGGAACCATGTTTCGGTCTAGGACGTGCTTGTTTTTGGCTTTTTTGAACAGAAGATGGGACACGCTTGTTTGAAATTTGGGGAAAGTACAAACTTTTCCCCCCTCTTAAATTTCGGACCTACTGTGGGTCGGGGGTAGGATGGTAATCCCAGGTGTCCCAAATAGTGGGCGGGAGCGATTTCAGCCGCGCGCATGTGTGCTTAGGCGCCATTGTGTATGAATGTTTTTCGGATGCGGTTGCGTGGAGTCTAGATGAAGCTACAAACCTACCCCGGTTTAGACCTTTGGACGTCGGGCCGGTAGGTTTCACGGGTCGGAGTTATTAGAAAAGTAATTTCCTTGTACTACCAAACATTGGTCTCACGCGGTTTCAGGCGAGTAGAGGCTCTTTTGGCGCTTCGTTCGAAATTCTGAAACACAAGCATTCACGTTTAGAGTACTCTTGAACTATGAGGATTGACCTAAATATACAACGTTATATTTGACCTTGTATGTTTGAAAACCTCATTAAATTATCCGCTTCTTTTCGAATTTTTGACACTTGAAAATCCTATAATTACGATTATTTTGGAATGGAGGAGCTAAATTTGAATCTATTTTGTACACGACTACATATGCTATTATGTACAAAATCAGAGCAAAGATTGGTGCCCCCATAATTTAGGTATGGTTTACAAATGCCATGATATCAAATTCAAATAATTGAATGGACTTCATGTTGAATTCGATTTTTTAAACCACCTTAAGTTGAATTCAAATGTATGCTAGTTCATAGGTAGTAGCTATTTATAATGTCCATTGTGTAACTTTCGTATGTATAATGTGCTTTACACACACAACATGAACTATACTCACGTTTATATTCGATTGCTAAAGCGATGCATTGTATGGAGTTCAAAATACTAACTATGTGGATCAATTGTGTCGAATAATAACATAGACATGCTCAAATTCGATAGAATCTAGATGTCTGATGGATCAATGACCGCTCCTTACGCGAATTGTAAATATCATGATCCCATCCTAATATTTGGATACAGTTTATATCTTTAATCAATGTGTAGAGAAGTCTTTTACGTGTAGTTTCACTCTCCATCGGTGGTCTCTCACACATGCTCACACACTCTCTCCCGAGGTGTCTTTCTCGCACACATGCTCTAGATATAACCCTCCCTCTCTCTCGTAACCATTTACCACTGTTTTCACTAACCTTTATCACAAGCACTCTTCCTCTCGCAAACATACACACGCACAATCCTCATCGACCCTTTCTATATACATGGACCTGCCTACATGTCTCATGTACGCACATTATCTTTACGCCTGTCTCTCACGCATTGTCTCACACCTCTCTTCCTAACCGACGAGTATGATTCTAGCAGAGCATTCTGTAGGATGCCCCTTAAAGTTAAGTTGGATGAATAGTAATATCAGAGATAAAGGGGTTACCTTAGTCCGAGAACCTAGGGTTACAAATCCTAGCCGGCTTTGTCAGTGGACACAGAGTCCTTCACAATTCTGCAATCTTTGTCTTGTACGACTAGTCATCCATGGGTCTTCCTAAATGCGTCATGGGCCGACCAATGTGGCGCAGGACGGAACAGAACGAAGGGCCTCACCTCGTCCCACCGGACCTCACGCGGTGACACACCCTCTGCCCCCACGTCTCATTATCTTCTCACACCCACACATACCAACACAAACACCACACACACAGAAAATTTTTCCTGGTGCCTCTATTCCCTCCCCCCTTGTATATACACACTCAAGGGAATGGAATATCTTGTCGTGACGTCATATTCGTCTCTCTCTCTAGACCACTCTCATTTCTTGTGCTATCTCTCCCACGCCCCCCCCCGTCGGCCCCTCTATCCATGCCTCTCTCGAATATGTAATACACACACATACCTCTCTAGGCCCCGCCAAATGCATCAACTACACATTCACACATGTTACATCACGTACCCCATTGATCTAAAAAGCCCTCTCTTCATGTTTATTTCGCATACAACATTCCTTTTGAATAAAGTGTGGCCAAAAAAATATTTTAGAGTTTCTACATATATACAACATTACAAAGTTATATGGAGGAGTACGAACGCTAATTTGCATTGCATGGTGCCCACAATGATATTTATTCTGCACTGTGAATTTGTATATTTTTATACTATATACAAAGTTAGTCATAATAAGGAGAAACGAAGAGCATCTCTCTCTCCACCGCATACCCCCCTGTATGCCCTTTCACGTATGCACACAAAACTATCTCCAGGTCCTCTAAAAGTAAGCCCCCCAGAAAATTCAGGCATGTTTCATCTTTCTCTCGCGATATATACAATGACGATCATTGTATTTGAAGCGAAAGCATGATACGTACATTGGACTTCAGAATCCACTCATTACGGTCACCATTTATGTTTAGTGGTTATTATGCAGTCACGGGCTCACCGTGAAACTCTGTATTTGCTCATGACATGACTAGTTGACCAGTTAAACGCTCCACGTGACACCTCTAGTGTTGCATCACATTATCTCACTACCATCATGCCCACCTGTCGACTTGTATCTACTCTACATCTACACTCTTATAAAATACATAAAATACACTCTTATAAAAAATAGAGTTGGTGATGATGATGTGTCTGCCATCCTGCAATATAGGCCGTCCGATTTATATCTGACGGATAGGAAAGAAACTATGGCAGTTTTGCAAAAAGGTACCCACACACCTCTCCACATTTGCAAATAAGGCCTTCCCTCGTTCATCCTTTTCTCTCACAAGATAAAAAAGTCATACAAATGCATCTTGATGTTACGTGCAACTCTCACAAGATAGGAAAGAAACTATGGCAATTTTGCAAAAAGGTACCCACACACCTCTCCACATTTGCAAATATATCTGACGGGAGTAGTAAGAATGAAAACAAACGACAAAAAATATTTGGACGGTGGTTCGAAGTCATGACCGCGGGCACAGCGGACAAGGTGGCCTTGTATTGGTATGTTGAGCCGTCTGTTTTAACACACTAGAGCTGGTGTGGTGATTATACACACACGCACGCATGCACACGAACTGCATCCATGCAACACTCACACAAACACATGCACCCACGCATGCATGCAACACTCACACGTACACAGACAGCCACGCACGCACGCAACACTCACATGCACGCACGCACGCATGCATGCACACACCAGTACACCACACGACCAACACACACTCTCACGCTCAAGTGCTCAACCTACATGTGCATGCGCACACATCAGGCCCTGACAGACACATACACAACCAGGTGATTCCTGCGCACGGGTTGGAGACTTGTCGCGCCTGTGTAAATTTGTGTTTATCTAACCTTTTGCCTATGCGCACTGACAGGTGGGACCCACAACCAACATGGTCAATTTAACTAGTCAACATGGCGCCACGCAGACTATTTGGCCAGTCAACAGAGTGCAATCCAATGCTGAGCTGTGAGCAAGTGACCGTATAATCACCGCAAAACATATATAGTGACCGTAATCAGCTTATTCTGAAGTTCGGTGACCGTATTACACTTTTCTCTCTGTAGGCCCTCCAAAACTACATCTCTACACGTTCTCGCATGTTACATCTAACAACTATGCAATACAGCACTACTACTACACTCTAACACAATAAATCATATGTGTTTTTAGTTTTACTAGATATCATATTGTTACTTATAATTATTCAGTTTGCATACATTAAAATTAACTTTGAAATGTATGGCCAGTATCATCTACCGCGCGGGGAAAATCCCGCCCTTTCCTGTTTAATCGGGTTTGTATCGATGGATCATGCGAAACAACAAAACTATACTAGTACTATACAGTACAAGTGACAGTTCACTAGGCCGTTGTGTCGTCTACTCCTCCGTCGTAAGAGTGGAGCACTCACTTTCATAAATCTTCTAGTCCCTTTCGCCGACATGTGGGACATCAAGCTACCAGGTCCACATGCCATACCGGAATACAGTGCAGAGCAGCCGGAGTGAAGCACGCCAGTCATGGCGCCAGTGTAGTAATGAGCAATGAGGCGTCAAATCACAAAGTTGCACCTTTCCCGCAGTTAAGTTGGAGGGACGAAGCAACCATCATTTCACTCATTGCTGAATCCACTTATCCCTCATCTTCTTGAACTTAACCACGTGTTGCTTTTGCCGTTGTTCTGCCTCATGTGGGACGCGGATCGGCTTGGTAAAGCACTAACACGTGGGCCGCATGTTAGCAAACCGCCAGGACAACGTCCTCCGAAAATAAGAAGCCTAATCCTAGACTTACAAAGGGCTACGTAGTTGCTCAAATAAGAAACCTCCCCCGCCATCCGCGCGGCAAAAATCGCCTCCTTTTTACTAATCTCGATTCTATAATTTTTTAGATCAATATAACTGAGATTTGTATAAATAGCACACAGGAGCAAAACCAAGTGGTACGGTTAAGGGCAGCCACAATGTGTAGCCAAATGTGAAAATAGCTTTTGGCATCGTGGGAACCATTGTGGATGGTGTTGCCAAAGCCAAAAAGATGGAACCGAAGCTCCATGATTGATTGATTGAAGTAATAGAAAAATGCAACGTCTCTCCTCTTTCTCCCATGGTTGGACGCATGTAGTACTACAGTATAGAGCATAGAGTCTACTCCCCTGTCCCTTCTATCACAAATCACAAAGCAGTGAGGCATCAAATCACAAAACCACGGACGAAGCAACCATCATTTCACTCTTCGCTGACTCCGCTTCTCCATCGTCTTCTTCGAGAAGCCATCTCACCGCATTAGTTACTCCTAGTAGTACTAGTAAAGGACTTCCTAGATGCAAATAAGGTGGTTGTCTCGGCTTGTAGGCGGCACTTGCGAACGACTTACCGTGGTCTCCCTCAATGGTGTTCTCCGTCGAACGCACTTCGCCAAACCACCACAAAAAAATATCGTCGACGTCACCGCAATGGGGAAGGAAGTCAAATATAGTTACTACCTCCATTTTTTTGTACACAAGGCCAGTATATCAAAATTACAATTTGGAAAGGGCCACTAACACTAATCGAGGCAAAATTGATGGGTTAGCAACCAAGGACATTAATATCCCCTGCATGCATGCGGAAGTGAGAAGGTTGGTTTGCATGGCGCTGCATTACTCAAGCAATGAGGAGTGAGGTGGTTAGCTCTTTGGTCTTTGGAGAAGAAAATACGCATTAATTGACACGTGAAACGAGGATTTGTATCGATTAAATCCCGCGAAGGAAAACCTAGCCTTTCTTTTTTAACACTAGTACTCCTAGTACGTACATATTTATCCTGTTTGGGTCTAGGCCTTGCATTGCCAAACTTCGCCACACATTTTTGCCAAGCTTGCCTAAAGTTTTCAAAATGAGAAGGAGGTACACTTGCGCACGGCTATCGCGGTCGCACCGCACCCTCACACGGTCGCTCCTGCACACTGCGGTCGCACCGCACCCTCACACAGTCGCTCCTGCATGCCGCAAACCCAACCAAGGGAACGCACCCTCACTGACACGTGCTGTCGCATGTGAACACACCAAACTCAGCCATCCTATCACTGACACATAATTTTCATTCGTAGAGTATGTTTATCCAACCGCATGTTGGGGAGTATTTGTACGGCCCGTGCGGTGGTCTGTTGGGGAAGAAGAAGAGGTGAGGAAGAAGGAAAGAAGGGTTAGGAGACGTAGGATATTCATCCAACCGCCTGAAATGGTAGACTGACCCAAGTCAGGCGTGCATAACAAATATATGTTTTTACATAGAAAAAGATCCACGAAAACAACAACATAAAGAAAAACTATCATTGCTCGCAGAAAGAGACGGCCTCGTCGTCTTTGGCTGCCGGCGTGAACCAGCCATCGCTGCCGACGTGTGTCTCCGCACCGTGGTTGTCCTTGGCCTCCAGCTACTCGTTCAAGCGGAGCGTGCGGGCGCTCTGCACAGACGAGAGCACAGCCCGGTTCAAGTCGAGGACGTCTGGTTCCGCCTGCAGGAGGGCGTCGATGGCAGCGGCATCCGCGTGCTCTGCGTCGAGTCGAGCCTCCGCCGCCCGGTTCAAGTCCAGGACGTCCGGTTCCGCCTGCAGGAGGGCGTCGATGAGAGCGGCATCCGCGCGCTCTGCGTCGAGTCGAGCCTCTGCCGCCCGGTTCAAGTCCAGGAAGTCCGGTTCCGCCTGCAGGAGGGCCTTGATGGCAGCGACATCCGCGCGATTTGCCTCAAGTTGAGCCTCTGCCGCCCGGTTCACATCCACGACATCCGGTTCCGCCTGCAGGAGAGCCTCGATGGCAGCGGCATGCGCGCGCTCCGCGTCGAGTTGAGCCTCTGCCTCCCGCTCCTCCTTTAGTATCGCCATGTTGAACCGCTGGTCCGCCTGCACCATGCGGGACTCGGATGCGGGCACGAAGTCGATGTCCATCGTCTCATACCCATCGGGGGCCTTCTGCGCCGCGACCTCCGCCATGAACATTGGATCGGCTTCCTCCTCCTCGTAGCTTGGCTCCAGAGAACTCGGGGATTGGCCCGCCGCAAAGCGAGCTTGGGAATGGAGGTCTGTGGCGCCGACCGCCACCGCAATTTCTGCGTAGCGCTCCGGTGTCAGCATCTTGTAGTAAGTGATCTTGCGGTGCACCATGGCTTTCCGGTGAACTAGGGGACGCTTGATGCAGGCTAGGGGATCGAAAGGTGGGGGAATGGGCTGGAGATTTGGTGTGGTTTTAGGGCAATGGCTGGCGTAGGCCGAGCAGCGAAGGTTCTGGTGTGAATAGTGGTTCCGGTGATGACCGGTCAACCGGTTTTGACTGTACATCGCTCTTGTCGCGTTCGCGTTGCAACCCAGCATGCTGGACCCTCCATGTTGCTCACCGAATGGAACGCGCTTCGTCTTATGTTTTCGCTTGCTTGTGGGACCGCAGTTGAGAGAAAACCGACGTCCCTCCCCCTCCCCCGCCCGCATCATTTATTATATCACCACTCCCTCCGTTTTATGCGGAGTAAATAAAACTAGAGGGAGTATTACTGCGGATGAGGATCCCCTGACGTGGCCGAACCCATTGAGTAACTGACATGCAGGGCCTAGCAAGCATGGGGTCGGCCAGTAAGTGACCGAAAGGGAGGGTAAGGCAGGGATACCTACGTCAGAGGATCCACTTCCACTATACTACTTTGACCAAATGTTAGAGTAATAATATATGACATGCAAATTACACAAATGTTAGAGTAATAATATATGACATGCAACTTACACAAAGCATACGGTCAAATTCGTATGTGAAAGGAGTTTCCAATGATATAATTTTCACAATATACATCTCATGTACTATTAATCTTGTCAATAGTCAAATTGGAAACCATCTCGAGTACAAATCTAGGAGTACATACGAATCTAACAATATTGATTGGGCGTTGTTGAATGTTGATACCTTTTTTATCAAAGTAGATATACTTTGACTACACATAAAACTTATATGTAAACTACTCTTTATATATGATTTGCAGAGTAGAAAGGATAGGAGGGAGTATATTGTACATTCAAAAATGAAACGAACATTGAATACCCTTTATATATGATTTGCGGATTCTATGATCACCGATTCAAAATTTTGAATCCACCTTAGGTATCACGTGCCCCCACTCGTTCCCTCTCGATTTCATCTCGGGGTCCGGAGATCTATTGAAAGAGGAGTAGGGTGGGTCCATGCGAATGATACTCGGCGGAATGTTCAAATGAGGCATGCGGGAGGATGGACTCGACTGGAGGGCAACATGATCGATGGAGAAGAGGGTTGGAGAGGAATGAGAAATAAGCAAACGCCACATGATTATACTTCAACGATTCAAAGAAACAATAAGTTGTCTCACTTGGCCTACATAGTGAAAGGCCTAATGCGCAACGCGGAGCACTGACGCTCGAATATGGCCGGGAAAACAGGGAAACAGGCATCTGGGGAACACCCGTCGGGACGATGTAGCGCAGACTACTCCAATGGAGGAGCTGGCCCACGACCTCCTCGCCACCGACAACCGTTCATGTGGGTCGTTGGGGCCAACAACGGGGCGCAACTCCAGCACTGCCTCTGGACACGGCGACCGCGGTGAGCGACACGCTCATATCATCGCTAGACATGGTTAGTTTCAGTTTGCCGAGGGTGGCGTTAGTGCTGTGGCACGACCAACAGTATGTTTGGTTTGTGCCCAAGGTTGCCCCATCAAAGCATTGGGTAGCCAAAATTTTGGTTGAGGTATTGGTTGCCCATGATTTGGCCGACATTGGCAAGAAAAATGAACTTGAGTTGGCTAGAGTTCATTGGCATGACAAAGAAATGGCAACCATCCAAACAAAGACCAATCTTTGGGTCATGACGAAAATTTTGGTTGAAGTATTGGTTGCCCATGATTTGGCCAACATTGGCCAGAAAAATGAACTAGAGTTGGCTAGAGTTCATTGGCATGCCGAAAAAATGGCAACCATCCAAACAAAGACCAATCTTTTGGTCATGACCAAAATTTTGGCAAGGTGCACTTTGGCCACAATCCAAAAACACCCCAACACCCGGCTCGTCGAGGATGCACGGGGCGCCGCGACGCGTCTGCGGAGTGGTGTAGCGCGGCCAACTGCATCCTCTGGACCTGAGACCATGCCGGGTCGTCTTGCTTTTTCAATGACATGCGAGGATCGTATGTGAGCAAAGGGCATCTCCAACGTTGCCACGATCGCAGCTGACTACCCTGGCACACCAAAACCTTCATCCCTCGCGCCGTCGCGCGGTGCGTTCCCAGCCGGCGCCAGCTGCCCGCATTCATGCCGTCTGTTCATATGTCGTCACTAAGAGGCTCTGTGCCTGAGGAACAACTCCGGCAACTTAATGACGCACCCGGACGCTTGGCCTCACCGAAATGTGCTACTTAAAGCGGCAACGCCCAGCTAACCTCCACACCATAGCGCATCGTCCTCCTACCTGGAACCACATCCGCCATGACCGCAAGCGCGAACGCGTTGCGGGAGAGCTTGTCTTCGGGGATGGAGCTCGAGGTCGCCGCCCTCGCTGAAGTCGCCGCACAAGCAGTGGCCACACTGGCGGCCGACAACGGGAGCACCGTCAGCCACGCGTCCGACTTGCCTCCGTCCAACGTCCGGCACCGCCGAGGTCGGGGACTCCTCCGAGGATGAGTAGGGCATGGGAGGCTGCAGGGCATGGTGTGCCAACTGGCCGGTCCATCTCCCGTGTTCTACTTTTCCTCGCCGGAGACTGCACCTTCACTTTACGGGTCTTGAACCCCGCCCCCGTACATGGAGATCACAGATGGAGGACGTCGGTCGCTGCTGTAGAATAGGTTTAGGTCGGGTTTCTTTTATTTTTTTGTCCTATAAAAGTTCGAAATGTAATGAAAATCTGCCGTGTTTGCATTAATCTCGGCCGGTGTATATGAACTTTCACAATAATATTCATATTGTAGGAGTACTAGAAAGATGCCCGTGCGTTGCACGGAAGATCAAGATCTTGTGGGAGAATGTCACATCCCTAGCTTCTGGCAATGCACTGGTGCTAGTCTTTGGTGATGCATCATGTTTACTTTTACAGAAAGTTGAAATGGGGATTGTCCGAACCCTAGCATTAAAGGAATTCACTAGGTTCACCTGAAATATTTTCGGTAAGTCCAAATGGCTTTCAAAAATGTTCATCATTTATGGGAAATACTGTAAACAGTAGCCAGAGGTGATGCACATTTTTTCCATGATATATTTGGGCTCTGAATTAAATCATACTCTATTTGAATTTGGGCATTTAAATACTATAAAATATTTAAAATGTCCAAATAATCCTAAACTGAAATGTTCCATGTTGGGTATATTCCAAACAGTGGCCATGAGCAGTTTGGTGATTTTTGAGTGTGGCTAAGTATTTTTAATAAAACCATCAAGTTACAGGAAAATAGAAAACTAAAACAAAAGGAAAAGAGAGCTTACCTGTAACTTACGTGGACCTACTGCTGTGCAGCCCACTTGGCAGCCCAGCCAACTAGCCCATCCCACCAGAAGCCCCACCGTCTTCAACCTCTGCCAGTAGGCAGAGGCGTGTCGACGCACGCGCGCGTCGATGCCACCTCCCGCTTCGCGCTGGAGGCTCATCCTCCTCCCTGTCCCCGCATCTGGAGACACCCGAGGCCCCCCTCTCGCTTTCCCCTCACTCTCTGCTCTCTCTCCCTCGCCCTCTAGCCCCTCTCCCGAGTAGACCCGAACGCTGTCATCGCCACCGACACCATTCGCCGCGGCCACAACCACCGCCTAGCCTCCCCAACACGTCCAGGAGCTCCGCCTCCGTTGTCTACGCCTCCTTGAGGACACACGCGCCGCCGGACGCCCCCGGACGCCTACACCACCGCCATCTTCAAGCTTCGGTCATCCGAGATCGCCGCCGCCCGTACATCGCTGTTCGGCCTTCTCCGAGCCCGCGTTGACGCCCTCTGCAACCACTATGAGCTCCCGCGTCGAAAACCCCTCTTCCCCGAGCTCGTTACGCCCTGTAGTCGTCGCCCCCTTGCCGACCAAATCGCGCCGCCGCCTGAGCCCCTCGCCGCCGTGGCCACAGTCACCGTAGCGCCCAACCGAGCACACCCACGTCCTCACCGCATCATGTAGAAGCCGTAGGTGCCAACCCCAGATCGCCACAGCCGTTGTAGCCTCGACCCCAAGCTCAACCGAGCTCCGACAGCCGCCACGCTCGTCGCCGGCGAAAACTCCGACCACCCCAGCCTCCGTCACCGCCACCGTTGGATGCGCCACTCCACCCTCTTCCCGTAGCTGCTCCCTGTGTGCTAAAAGAGCCCCTGTAGGTGGTTCCCGACGCGCTCCGCCGCGTCCGGCCTCGCCGGCGGGTTGACCGCTTTGACCGGCGGGGTTTGACCCGTCTGTCCAGGGGTTTGACCCCTCTCTCTCTCACTGACATATGGGCCCACGCCCTTAACTAACCACGGCTTAAACTTCTGCTTAGTTTAGGTTAATCAAAGTGGCCCCACGCGTCGGTATTGACCTCGCTGACGTGGCCGTTGACCGGACCCACATGTCATTGACCCTGGGCAGCACTGTGTCACTGACTAGTGGACCCCACTGGCCAGGTTTGACCTGGACCCACCTAGTTGACCTGCTGACATCACCATGATGCAGTATTGACGCAATAAACCCCTTTTCTGGATTATTTCTATTTTAGAAATATCTGAAAATTCCAGAAAATGCCCAAAACTTCTAAAAATCATAGAAAATCAATCGTAACTCCAAATGCAAAGTTTTATATATGAAAAATGATCAGAAAAATCCAATCTATCCATTTGTACCGTTTTCATGCATGTTAGAATAACTTATGGCTGCTGTTTAGGACAAATCATATAAATGGAATTTGATTTTCACATATGGAATTTGAATTTGAATCTTGTATTCAAACCAACTTCATTTAATCTATTGCTAGTTGCATTAGCTCAAATCACAGCATATTGCCATGTCATGATCATGCATCATATTGTGCATTGCATTGATTGTGTTCTTCCTTGTTTGCCGGTGTTTGTCCCCTCCTGATAGACGTGGTTTCAATGATGAGATCGATGACACCGATGAAGAACTATACTATCTTCAGAAGTGCCAGGCAAGCAAAACCCCCTTGTTCATTCTGATACAATCCCACTCTCTCGCTCCTGCTCTCTTTTACTGCATTAGGACAACAACGATTCATCTGTTACTTGCTGCGGTAGTTGAACCCCTTTATCCTCTGCATGACCTGTCATTGCCACAGTAAATAGATGAAACCCACTAGCATGAGTAGGAGTTGTTTGAGCCCTGATGTGTCTACTCATTCATGCTTTTTTGTCGTGCCTGCTATTTCTTAGAGTTTTGTCAGGTCTGATTCATCGGGGATGAATCGGAGGTGTGTGAACATGTCCTACTATTGAGAGCTAAGTATGTGAACACGATTTGGTAAAGGTAGCGGTGAGAGGCCATGTAGGAGTACATGGTGGGTTGTCTTATTGCAGCCATCCTCAGGAACTGAGTTCTGTGTTTGTGATCCATGAACAGTTACTACCACACATTGGGTTCTGGTAACTCGACCCCTCTCGACTTATTAATCAACATGATCTCTGTCCAGGAGTTGCAACTAGTTTCTGGTGTTTGTAGGTAGTGTTAGTAGTCTACCAAGTGGCACCCGGTACAGGTGGGCTTGGGACAGACTAGGCATAGTGGCCCGGTGTACCAAGTGGCACCCGGATGGTGGACTTGGGAACCATGCACACATGGTTTGGGGCTGTGAGTGACACCCCGGCCGGATCTCCTTGCGGATGGAACCCGAATAGGCGATAAACCTGGACGAGAGACTTGTGTGGTTAGTCAGGTCATGGCCGACACCCTTGCTGGGCTTCCGCTTGAAGGTTGCCGAGTACATGTCGTGTAAACGGCGATAAGTGGTGGGAGCGTGCATGAAGAAGTACACCCCTACAGGGTTAACATTATCAATTCGAATAGCTGTGTCCGCGGTAAAGGACTTCTGGGTTGCCTGTACAGTTCATAGACAAGTGAAAGTGGATACTCTAAAATGCACAAGATAAGCGTGAGTGCTATGGATGGCGTTCTCGTAGGGAGACAGGAGCGGATCCATAGTAGTGTATTGATATGGTGAATATGTGGACTCATGTGCGCCACCTCAAAAGAGCTACTTGCAGTCGTAGTTCAGGATAGCCACTAAGTCAAAGCTGGCTTGCTGCAGTTAAACTCCACCACCCCCTTTGTTGATAATGATGCATATGTAGATAGTTCTGATGTAAGTCTTCCTGGGTACATTTGTACTCACGTTTGATTATTTTATGTTTTTGCAGAGAGACTTCCGTCTCACTAGTAATTCCGCGTGGACTTCGATGTTTAGCTTGTTACCTCAGCTACGATCTTGTGCCCTCGGCAGGATCTGGTAGATAGTCAGGCTTCTCAGCCTTTTTCATTTGTAGATGTGTGTACTCAGACATGTTAAGCTTTCGCATGTGCTTTGACTTGTATGTTTTGAATGTTGGGTCGTGAGACCCATGCTTGTAATATCTCGCTCCTCGGAGCCTATTGAATAAAATACTTGAGTTGTAGAGTGATGTTGTGATGCCATGTTGTATTTGCACATAACGAGCATATTGTGTGTATGTTATTGAAATGCTTGGTATGTGTGGGATCTGACTAACTAGTTGTTTATCCTTAGTAGCCTCTTTTACCGGGAAATGTCTCCTAGTGCTTCCACTGTGCCATGGTAGCTTGCTACTGCTCCGGAACACTTAGGCTGGCCGGCATGTGTCCTTCTTCGTTCCTGTGTCTGTCCCTTCGGGGAAATGTCACACGATGAATACCGGAGTCCTGTTAGCCCGCTACAGCCCGGTTCACCGGAGTCCTACTAGCCCAGTGCTACAGCCTGGATTCACTCGCTGATGACCGACACGTTCGATGCTGGGTCATGGATGCCTGTTCCTGTAAGTTTGTCCCACTTTGGGTTTACGACTAGCCATGTCAGCCCGGGCTCCTTATCATATGGATGCTAGCAACACTATCATATACGTGTGTCAAAAGGCGCAAACGGTCCTGGGCAAAGGTAAGGCGACACCCGTGGGAATACCGTGCGTGAGGCCACAAAGTGATATGAGGTGTTACATGCTAGATCGATGTGGCATTGAGTCGGGGTCCTGACAGTTTTGGTATCAGAGCTTGACTGCCTGTAGGATTACCAAGCCAAACTGGTCGAACTCGTGTCTAGAAATGCTTTAGTTATATAAGGGAATTGATTGTGGGATGGAACGTAAGGCTCTTTTTACTCCTTCACCTTATGCCTTTTGATCTGAGTCATCATATCTTTCCTACGGTGTTAAGGAACTAGGCTTTATCTTCTTTCTATCGGGATCACGTGTTACTAATCAATAGACTCATAGGATTGTTGGATCCAAGCCTCAGTTCAGTTTCTACTATCTCCGTGTATTCATAGTTGATCTCAAAACCTTGTTGTTATGATGTTCGAGTGGCTATGCCACCATTTTTGTAGCATGTCTAAATTCTTTTGAGCATTTACAGCCGTTATGCTGTCCGAGTCATCCCAGGTTTCTAAATAGTCTGATGCATTTGCAAATACCTTCTTACCGTTCCGGTGTTCCTGTGGCCAGATTAACCACACCAACTAGTGTGTTGAGGTATTTCATAGCCTCAGCATTTATGTTGGAGCTATTATTATGACCCTAGGTGTCTAGAGTATCACCTAGTAATTTAGCCATGTTTTTGTTCCCAGTGTGATGATTCTGGCCACCATTCTCGAAAGCATCCCATGATGCAATTTAGTTAGTAGGTATTCTATTCCTGGGTTTTGAACCCGAGATTCACCCTACTTCATGTTGCTAGTATTTGCTAGTTCCTTTAGGATATTAGTAACCTTTGCAATAGTCCTCGAGGTTCATGGTATTTCCTTCTTCCAAACACTATGAACCGCTTATGGCAGAAGTTCTTAGAACCGTAGGATCACCACCAGAGTGCTCTTGATGGGTTCTCCATTCTATATCGTGACTCTGCCAGTCCTACATTCTCTGCATGGGTTATCCGGAAGAAAAATGTTGAGCTTGGCTCAACATACTAATCTGTGCCTCCACAACTCAGAAAGTTTTATGTTCTTGAAGTTGTCCCTCCTTAGTTGTATTCTGATCCCCGTCTATCAATTGGTAGACAAGAGTATGTGAGAATTCATTCATCGATGTCTTATCACTCTTGTGGTCCGTCAAGCCATTCTATTCCGGAATGACTAGGAGAAACAAACTCCAGTACCTCATCCATATCCAGGATTGGGTCAAAGCAGTTGTATCCCACAGATCAAATGCAATCCAGCTTTTGGTCTGTTCTACCTTGAAGTATTACCTTCTTTATGTCAGGATTGTCATGAGAATTGCACCACCTCTTATGAATTCTTGATGCAGTGATACCTCTCGCCATCGTTGTTCATTCCTCGGTCCCCGTGTTATTGTAACCAGAATGCCGACAGGTGAACTGTGATGTGTGAAATCAATACCCCTAGCAACCTTGTTCCTTGGTAGCTAAAGGAGAATAATCTCATTCTTAGCATGCTGATTACTGAATCATCATTCTAAGATAGATTGTGCTACCTAGTCCTTATTTCTGGTGCACTCCTCGATCAATGAGTTAGGATTATGCCAGTCCCTCGCTCTTGTGATCATATCGTCTTGCCCTGAAAAGCAAGGTTGTTCTCGAGCTTAGTAACATATCGGTGGTTTGTGATTTTCCAAATATCTTCTCGGAAGCATTACCAGGTTGTCACCTGACCGCTATGTTGAGTTCGTGATCAAGATGGTTTCTTGTAAACCACCCCTTCTCCAAGAATCTGTGTGGGATACCCCTGAGCTAGTTGGTCAAGCTAAACAACAACTTGGAGAGTTGGAAGATAAAAGCTTGTCTGACTTAGTTCATGTTAAGGGATATCTTTCTGTGTGTGTGTGTGTGTGTGTGTTGAAGAAAGATGATATCTTCATCAATTGGTCCTTGTGATCAGTTGTTGGACCTATTGTCTTACCCCATCTTTGATTTGAGTATGGGCTATCGTCAAATCAAATCAGAACCAACGATGTTCGTAATGTTGTCTTACTCGTGGTTGATCCCTCGAGCATACATCATTATATTTTTTTGGTCTGACCAATGCTATCCCCGTGTTCACATGATGGTGGAAGTCCAGTGATATGGAAATTCCGATGAGTTGCTATTGAGTCCATCAGCAGCATTTTGTCTCCCCCATGATTCATGTTGAACATCAACCTAGTGTTGAAAATTTTGTAAGCCACGCCTTCATGTTCCGTTCATGAATCTTATGCTTGGATGGAAGAAGTGACTTCCTCAAATTCATGTGCATTTGGTGCAAGTTGCCGCCGTGAGTTTGAGACATATTGTTTTGTTTTCCCTGGAATCATCCCATGTCAGTCATGCATGTGCGAAGTATGCTATGGTTTGACAGGCTCGCTACCTCCATTCTATATGTGTCCCTAGCACACCAAGCCACTGATTGACTTGTTCAAGATAAAGGAGTCTGTTCTAAGGTGAAATCTTTGGACCTCCATGCGTGGAGACTCCGATATCATTGATGATGGTTCCCTGCCAGAACTCGGTAGTGTTTTATTATAAGACTGCTGCGTGATCATGCTTGTCTGGGACAGCGTGTTCACATGCTTTTAGTAGAACCAGCTCATGTTTTGGAGCTTACTACTGTAGTTCATTCCCCGAGAATCTCGCAACGTCATCTCGTCGATTTGTGTTGCAAACTTTCATTTTTCTTTCTAGACTCGATGAGTCTGGATTGTTCTGACACCAACCAGATCTGAATCTCAGGCAGATATGGTGGTTGGAGCATTTCCCACGAACTGTAGTATTGGTATCTCTGTAACAGGTAAAGAGGATGTCGTGGCCAACACGTCCAGCCGGAAGACCTATTACTATAGTATCTTGATTGAGGAAGTTGGCCACCACCCCATAAGGATTTCATAGGATACTATTTCCGTAGTTATTCCTTATGGATTCTTGTGCTCCCGAAGTCCGACCTTTACTTGATGTTCTACGTATCAAACCATTTTAATAAATGGGTTGCACTAGCACATCAAGGAGAACATTAAAAGCGGAGTGCTAAATGTCTCTTGGTCGATCATTCAGATTTTGTCCCTTGGCCTCGCTAAGGTGAAATCTGAGAAGGTGTTATCTTCCTTTGCATCTGCATTGTCCATCACCATTCATCAGGGTAGTATGTTGTGTTGCCGGGGTCCTTGACACGGATATTGGTAAAGCCTTGATGAATATGCAAATGCTCAAGTTCTTGAGAGCACTCTAAGTCACTGGGTTATATCCTCGGCATCATTTGGAATGTGCTTCCCATCTGCTGAGTTGTCTTATAACTCTAGTTTCCTTTCCAAGCTAAGTATGCCATTCTTTCGAATTCCTTCAAACGATCAATTGGGAATTTCCTCAGGCTGGTGAGAAGAGTCTCAATGATCTATGTATCGAAAGTAATTCCTTTTGCCACTTGAGGGAATAATTCTACGAGTCACCTTCCCTAAGGTGCACCGTTATGGAATCATGGCAATTCTTCCTCGCTATTCTGAAACCCTCGTCAAATTGTTTCTTCTGTCCCTCCTGATGCATGTTTTGCCTCTCAGCTCTAGAAATGTTTCTATGTCCCATTCCGCGAGTTGATCTTGTGATCATTAAGATGATCCTAAGTTGTTCGATCTTCGAGAAGATCGATTCTACTAGAGTTTTCCCTTTCCTCTCATTGTCATGTTAGTTGGAGTTCTCAGAGCAAGACATCAAGACAAAGATGGTGATCGAATCAATGCCCCTATGAAGTGCAACCTGGATCGTGAAGATTGTGTTAGTTTGCGTTCCCCCTTCCATCTTACCCTACGCTTGAATCTCGGGACGAGATTCTTGTTAAGTGGGGGTGAGTTGTCACATCCCTAGCTTCTCGCAATGCACTGGTGCTAGTCTTTGGTGATGCATCACGTTTACTTTTACAGAAAGTTGAAATGGGGATTGTCCAAATCCTAGCATTAAAGGAATTCACTAGGTTCACCTGAAATATTTTCAGTAAGTCCAAATGGATTTCAAAAATGTTCATCATTTATGGGAAATACTGTAAACAGTAGCCAGAGGTGATGCACATTTTTTCCATGATATATTTGGGCTCTGAATTAAATCATACTCTATTTGAATTTGGGCATTTAAATACTACAAAATATTTAAAATGTCCAAATAATCCTAAACTGAAATGTTCCATGTTGGGTATATTCCAAACAGTGGCCATGAGCAGTTTGGTGATTTTTGAGTGTGCCTAAGTATTTTTAATAAAGCCATCAAGTTACAGGAAAATAGAAAACTGAAACAAAAGGAAAAGAGAGCTTACCTGTAACTTACCAGGACCTTCTGCTGTGCAGCCCACTTGGCAGCCCAGCCAACTGGCCCAGCCCACCAGAAGCCCCACCGTCTTCAACCTCTGCCAGTAGGCAGAGGCGTGTCGACGCATGCGCGCGTCGATGCCACCTCCTGCTTCGCGCTGGAGGCTCATCCTCCTCCCTGTCCCCGCGTCTGGAGACACCCGAGGCCCCCCTCTCGCTTTCCCCTCACTCTCTGCTCTCTCCCTCGCCCTCTAGCCCCTCTCCCGAGTAGACCCGAACGTTGCCACCGCCACCAACGCCGTTCGCCGCAGTCACAGCCACCGCCTAGCCTCCCCAACATGTCTAGGAGCTCCGCCTCCGTCGTCTACGCCTCCTCGAGGACACACGCGCCGCCGGACGCCCCCGGACGCCTACACCGCCGCCATCTTCAAGCTTCGGTCGTCCGATATCGTCGCCGCCCGTACGTCGCCGCCCGGCCTTCTCCGAGCCCGCGTCGACGCCCTCTCCAACCACTGTGAGCTCCCGCATCGAAAACCCCTCTTCCCCGAGCTCGTTACGCCCTGTAGCCGTCGCCCCCTTGCCGACCAAATCGCGCCGCCGCCGTGGCCACAATCACCGTAGCGCCCAACCGAGCACACCCACATCCTCACCGCACCACGCAGAAGCCGTAGGTGCCAACCCCAGATCGCCACAGCCGTTGTAGCCTTGACCCCGAGCTCAACCGAGCTCCGGCAGCCGCCACGGTAGTCGCCGACGACAACTCCGGCCACCCCAGCCTCCGCCACCGCCACCGTTGGATGCGCCACTCCACCCTCTTCCCGTAGGTGCTCCCTGTGCGCCAAAAGAGCCCCTGTAGGTGGTTCCCGACGCACTCCGCCACGTCCGGCCTCGCCGGCGGCTAAACGCCGGCGGGTTGACCGCTTTGACCGGCGGGGTTTGACCCGTCTGTCCAGGGGTTTGACCCCTCTCTCTCACTGACATATGGGCCCACGCCCTTAACTAACCACGGTTTAAACTTCTGCTTAGTTTAGGTTAATCAAAGTGGCCCCACGCGTCGGTGTTGACCTCGCTGACGTGGCCGTTGACCGGACCCACATGTCATTGACCCTGGGCAGCACTATGTCACTGACCAGTGGACCCCACTGGTCAGGTTTGACCTGGACCCGCCTAGTTGATCTGCTGACATCACCATGATGCAGTGCTGACGCAATAAACCCCTTTTCTGGATTATTTCTATTTTAGAAATATCTAAAAATTCCAGAAAATGCCCAAAACTTCTAAAAATCATAGAAAATCAACCGTAACTCCAAATGCAAAGTTTTATATATGAAAAATGATCAGAAAAATCCAATCTATCCATATATACCATTTTCATGCATGTTAGAATAACTTATGGCTGCTGTTTAGGACAAATCATATAAATGGCATTTGATTTTAACATATGGAGTTTGAATTTGAATCTTGTATTCAAACCAACTTCATTTAATCTGTCGCTAGTTGAATTAGCTCAAATCATAGCATATTGCCATGTCATGATCATGCATCATATTGTGCATTGCATTGATTGTGTTCTTCCTTGTTTGTCGGTATTTGTCCCCTCCCGATAGACGTGGTTTCGACGATGAGATTGATGACACCGATGAAGAACTATACTATCTTCAGAAGTGCCAAGCAAGCAAAACCCCCTTGTTCATTCCGATACAATCCCACTCTCTCGCTCCTGCTCTCTTTTACTGCATTAGGACAACAACGATTCATCTGTTACTTGCTGCGGTAGTTGAACCCCTTTATCCTCTGCATGACCTGTCATTGCCACAGTAAATAGATGAAACCCACTAGCATGAGTAGGAGTTGTTTGAGCCCTGATGTGTCTACTCATTCATGCTTGTTTGTCGTGCCTGCTATTGCTTAGAGTTGTGTCAGGTCTGATTCATCGGGGATGAATCGGAGGTGTGTGAACATGTCCTACTGTTGAGAGCTAAGTATGTGAACACGATTTGGTAAAGGTAGCGGTGAGAGGCCATGTAGGAGTACATGGTCGGTTGTCTCATTGCAGCCGTCCTCAGGAACTGAGTTCTGTGTTTGTGATCCATGAACAGTTACTACCACACATTGGGTTCCGGTAACTCGACCCCTCTCGACTTATTAATCAACATGATCTCTGTCCAGGAGTTGCAACTAGTTTCTGGTGTTTGTAGGTAGTGTTAGTAGTCTACCAAGTGGCACCCGGTACAGGTGGGCTTGGGACAGACTAGGCACAATGGCCCAGTGTACCAAGTGGCACCCGGATGGTGGACTTGGGAACCCTGCACACATCGTTTGGGGCCGTGAGCGACACCCCGGCCGGATCTCCTTGCGGATGGAACTCGAATAGGTGATAAACCTGGACGAGAGACTTGTGTGGTTAGTCAGGTTGTGGCCGACACCCTCGCTGGGCTTCCGCTTGAAGGTTGCCGAGTACATGTCATGTAAACGGTGATAAGTGGTGAGAGCGTGTGTGAAGAAGTACACCCCTGCAGGGTTAACATTATCTATTCGAATAGCCGTGTCCGCGGTAAAGGACTTCTGGGTTGCTTGTACAGTTCATAGACAAGTGAAAGTGGATACTCTAAAATGTGCAAGATAAGCGTGAGTGCTATGGATGGCGTTCTCGTAGGGAGACAGGAGCGGATCCATAGTGGTGTATTGATATGGTGAATATGTGGACTCGTGTGCGCCACCTCAAAAGAGCTACTTGCAGTCGTAGTTCAGGATAGCCACTGAGTCAAAGCTGGCTTGCTGTAGTTAAACTCCACCACCCCCTTTGTTGATAATGATGCATATGTAGATAGTTCTGATGTAAGTCTTGCTGGGTACATTTGTACTCACGTTTGCCTCTTTTATGTTTTTGCAGAGAGACTTCTGTCTCACTAGTAATTCCGCATGGACTTCAACGTTTAGCTTGTTACCTCAGCTACGATCTTGTGCCCTCGGCAGGATCTGGTAGATAGTCTGGCTTCTCAGCCTTTTTCATTTGTAGATGTCTGTACTCAGACATGTTAAGCTTCCGCATGTGCTTTGACTTGTATGTTTTGAATGTTGGATCGTGAGACCCATGCTTGTAATATGTCGCTCCTCGGAGCCTATTGAATAAAATACTTGAGTTGTAGAGTCATGTTGTGATGCCATGTTGTATTTGCAGATAATGAGCATATTGTGTGTATGTTATTGAAATGCTTGGTATGTGTGGGATCTCACTATCTAGTTGTTTATCCTTAGTAGCCTCTTTTACCGGGAAATGTCTCCTAGTGCTTCCACTGATCCATGGTAGCTTGCTACTGCTCCGGAACACTTAGGCTGGCCGGCATGTGTCCTTCTTCGTTCATGTGTCTGTCCCTTCGGGGAAATGTCACACGATGAATACCGGAGTCCTGTTAGCCCGCTACAGCCCGGTTCACCGGAGTCCTGCTAGCCCAGTGCTACAGCCTGGATTCACTCGCTGATGACCGACACGTTCGATGTTGGGTCATGGATGCCTGTCCCTGTAAGTTTGTCCCACTTTGGGTTTACGACTAGCCATGTCAGCCCGGGCTCCTTATCATATGGATGCTAGAGACACTATCATATACGTGTGCCAAAAGGCGCAAACGGTCCTGGGCAAAGGTAAGGCGACACCCGTGGGAATACCATGCGTGAGGCCACAAAGTGATATGAGGTGTTACATGCTAGATCGATGTGGCATTGAGTCGGGGTCCTGACAGAGAAAAGGATGAACGAGGGAAAGCCTTATCTGCAAATGTGGAGAGGAGTGCGGGTAAATTGTCATAGTTTCCTTGCTATCCGTTAGATATAGATCGGACGGCCTATATTGCAGGATCGAACACATCTTTCTACATCTACGGGAACCTATGAAAGGGTTAACGTAAATTGCCTCTCTCTCTCCTCCCCTGATTTTCATGGTGGTGGGCCCCTCCTCCCCCAATCTACAATCAATAGCTCACATGTTTCACATTACGTTAATTACGTAACCGGGATTACATAGGTGTAGCATTACTCGTCCTTAAAAACCCAACTAAGCCAACCTCCCAGCATATCGCGCGAGAAAAGACCCGGCCGCGCCGTTTTAGTCAGGATTACCGGATTACTAGTAGTAGTATCGATGGATCGCGCGAAGCAACAGATTTTTTTTGGTGGGGGCGAAGCACCTAGTTTAAAAGGAAAAAATGTGGTACACTCACAGCACTCCTGTCGCGGTCGCATTGCACCCCACACACGTTCGGTCCTACACACGGCTCACGCAAACGGAACGCGCTTCGGCTTGCCTCTTCACTGACACGTGGGACTGCACTTGGAGAAACCAACCATGCGACAAACTCCCCTCGCCCACCGCGCGAAAATCCTCCCCCCCCCACACCCAAAAATTCCCCCCAAATCCAATTCAACCGCCCTTCGACCAACTAGCCAATAATATTCCCCAAACCCCCCTCCCCCCTGTCACCCTCCACTCCATTCGCTCCGCCAAAGCCGCCCTCCCCGCCGCGCCGATACGTCGGTGCCGCGGTTCGGCAATCCTCTTGGTCCCACAGTACGCTCTCGTAGACTGCCGTCCTCTAGCTGTGCCGCCACCTCTGGCTACGTTCTTGTGGAGGCGCACGGCGGTTAGCACCACCACTGCTAGCGACGTTCGTGTGGAGATGCACGATGGTCAGCTTCTCCCACGGTATGCGCATTCTAGACTGAGGCCCCGTTCATGTCGGTGTAGCGCTGAATGTTAGCTGATAGACGCTGTTAATCTCACTGTTTGCCGAAGTAGTTTACTGTCAATATGCTCTGCTTAAGAAGCTTCCTTGCCCTGTTCTGCACTCAATCTGCTTAGCTGAGATGGCATGCCAAGGCTGATTAGTTGCTAAAATATCCTGCCATATATTTATTGTGACATAGATTGCCATGGTCTAGTAGCCAATCTGTTAGGTGAAATAGCTCTACACCGTTTTATACTCGATTTTTGTTGCTACGATGGCCTTCGATAGTTCGATGGCTGTGTGCTCGGCCTCATTGACTGCTGAAACAGCCTGCCATAATTTGGCACTCAAATCTCTTTGCTGAATTAGCTTTACATATATTTTGTTACTTAGATCTGCTCGTCCAAATATCTTGCCATAGCTTTAGACATCGACCTAGGTATTTTTTTTCTGTACTTCATAAAAAAGCATATATGTTTTTCCTGTAATATCTAGTAGAAGAACTAATTTGTATGTGTAACAGATGGACAGGACTTGGATAACTTCTGCTCGAAGATTCTCTGCTGCATATGTCGAGGGGGTTGAAAACTTCATGAACTTTATCAGAGCTGAGTACTCTGCCCATGTAGCAGTTGTATGAATTAAGTTACAAGACCCCAGTCAGCTGTGCAAAATCATCTACACTTGTATGGGATGTCGGTCACATATACTAGGTGGGTTCATCATGGAGAAGATGTGAATGTCAATATTATTGACTACATGGAAGCAGTAGATCACCATCTTGATTTGCCTGATGCTCAGGTGGAAGAGGAGGAGGAGGAGGTGGTGGTGGCGGAGCCAGTGAGTTTGACCAACATTGAAACAATGCTACGAAATGCTCGTGCATTCCCTAAACTTTCACTTGCAGAAGAAAAACGGTGGGCCCGCATGTTGGAACAATGCAACGTTGCTGTCACCCCAGGAAATAAGCTGTCAGTATTCTCAGCTATGGTCACCTTTCTTCAGGTGGAGACATCTGAGCGGATGACCAACATATCATTCGATGCGATGTTGGTTGCTTTCCGTGAATCTTTCCCGGATGCGTCTGAGCTACCACACACCTACAGTAAAATGAAGAATTTCCTTCGTGCAGTTGGAATTGGATATGATATGATCCATGTTTGTAAGAATAATTGTGTTCTATTCCGGAAGGATTATGCCAACTTAAGTGAATGCCCGAAATGCAAATCATCAAGATGGAAAGATGGCGATGCTGTGAAGAGGATTCCTCATAATGTTCTGAGACATTTTCCAATTAAACCAAGATTGCAGAGGTTGTTTCATGATGCTGAAACAAGAGAGGATGTACTGTGGCATTCTAGGAACTAGGAGTACAGACATCAGAATGTAAAGAGCCATCCATCTCATGGTAGTGAGTGGAAAAGCTTCAATGATAAACACAAAGAGTTTGCTGCTGACCCGAGAAACATTAGACTTGGCTTAGCTTCAGATGGATTTAACCCATTTGGCCACCAAAGCGCCACATATAGCATGTGGCCAGTGCTTGTTATCCCTTACAACATGCCTCCAAATGTCTGCACCAAAGAATCAAACTACATGATGGCCTTGCTCATCCCAGGTCCAAAAAGTCCTGGAAAGGATTTTGATTTGTTCATGGAGCCTCTTGTGGAGGACCTTCAACAGCTATGGAAGGGTGTTCTCACTCGAGACCTATATAGCAGCCCACCAGCTGATTTCTTTCTGCCTGCTGTTATAATTTGGTGCGTCCATGATTATCCGGCTTTGGGCACTATGTCAGGGCGAACAACACATGGTTACAATGCATGTGTTCGTTGTGACAGGAATCCGCTGTCATACGCAATACTTAGCAAGATCTGTTACATTGGACACCGCCTTTTCCTTGCCAAGGACAAGCCGCTTCCTAGAAAATACCGAAGAGATGTGTTCAATGCAAAGCATGAAAACTGTGATGCACCAAAGAGGCTCACCGCCGATGAGTTGCAAGTGGAATTAGAGAAGGTCAGGCATATTACACCAAGAAACCATCCTGATAATGGTAGCGGGAAAAGGAAGCATGGCAGGGCAGAAGAGAGATTATTGTTTACCCGCAGGTCCACTTTGTGGGACTTGGAGTATTGGAAAGATTTGGATCTGCGGCATAATCTTGATGTGATGCACATCGAGAAAAATATATGTGACAGCATTATCGGCACACTTCTTGATATTGAAGTCAAGACAAAGGATACCTTAAAATCTAGGATTGATTTGACACACCTGGGTATCAGATAGGATTTGCAGGTGCCAGATGAAGGTAAACCACGGGATATGGCACCAGCTGTGTACGTCTTGGACAAGGTAAAAAGAAAAGAATTCTGCGAGGTCCTGTCACGTGTGAGATTCCCACATGGATTTGCATCCAACCCTGAAAGGAGAGTCAGTGCAGATGGAAACAAGGTACAAGGGTTGAAAACTCATGACTGCCACGTCCTACTTCAAAGGGTTTTACCTATTATCCTTAGAGGATTGGGCCGCCCTAACTTATACAGAGCAGTTGCAGAGTTGGGACATTTCTTCAGGGAACTCTGCAGTAGGAATATCAGGATAGATGCTTTGGAGCGTCTTAGAGACAAGATACCAACTATCCTATGCGACCTTGATAAGATATATCCTCTAGTATTCTTTGATGTGATGGTGCATTTGGCTGTTCATCTACTTGATGAGGCACTACTTAGAGGTCCAATACAGTAAGGCTGGATGTACCCTATTGAAAGGCGGCTAGGCACTTTCAAGGGCTATGTTAGGAACAGAGCTAGACCCGAGGGTTCCATTGCAGAGGCCTACATTGCTACAGAAGCGTTGACATTCTACTCAAAATACATTGAAACAGCTGAGCAGCTTAGCAAAGAGGTGGGTGAAGACAATCCCGGGCTCAATGTTTCTGATTATTCTGTTCGAGTTACAAGGAAGAGTCGACAAGAGGACAAACCTAAAGATTTGGACAAAATGGTTTGGTATCTGTTGAATAACTGTCCTGAGATACTACCTTATATCAAGTAAGTGCAGTACTGCAGCTTATACATCATAATCTACTAAACTTGCAGCACATTCTTATATATTTAGATGTTTGACGCGATCACTATGTTGTGCAGCATCTACAAAGAGGAGTTACTGTCGCAAAATCCAAGAAACATTGACAAACTGGTTATGGCAGGATTTGCAAAATGGTTCAAGAACCATGTAAGCTTTTGAGGTGCACTGTCAGTTTTTTTAATATATTGAGTACATAAGATGATTAGCTTGTCTATTTTCTAACCATAGGTTAAGAAGACGCGGGAGGATGCGCAGGTAGTTGATGATGCCCTTGACTCACTAGCAATGGGTCCTGATACTCAGGTAAGACATTATGAATCTTGCATTGTTGGAGATGTGCGCTACAACACCCTTGCACGAGACGAAGGCAGGAAGACACAAAATAGTGCCATCATGAGCACGGATACGTATGACAAAGAGACAACTGAAATGTATGCTAACATAACAGACATTGTTCAGTTGCAGTATATGTCTAGTTTCGAGGATCATCAGTGTGTGGTTCTGTTGTGCTGTCGTTGGTATAACCTATTTTCCAGGATCGCAAAACCCAGAGCTGATGATTATTTCAAATCCATCAATGGCAAGGCGGCGTACCAGACCAACGAGCCTTTTATTTTGGCAAATCAAGCAACACATATATTTTTCTTGGAAGACACATTTGCACGTAGCGATGACTGGAGAGTATTGCAATGGTTTGAGCAGAGGAATTCATTTAATGAAGTTGCATAACAAGGTGATGCTTACACTGCTCCTGATGTACAAGATAACACAGATGTTCCTAATATCTTTGAGAACCATCACGTCATTGACGCCGGCGAAAAGATTGCCTATCGTTCTGTGGACATACAAGAGTTGATCAAGAAGAAGCCAACGTTCGAGGACGTTGAGGACGAAGAAGAAGATGACACTGTGGGGAATTACGATTCAGACTGATACACATGGCGAAGATGTTGATGCTGCTGCAGATGATGATTACATTGCTTTTGTCGTATTTGCCTGTCCGAAGATGTTTTTTAATCTACTATGTGAAATTGTGTTTGCTACGACAACTGAAACCTGATGAACATGTTGTTTAGTATTTTGCTGTGAGAACATCACTTGTTATGTATGCTGATTTGTGTTTGGTGATTGTGTGACAACTAAAACATGACGACATTGTTGTTTAGTTGTACTCATATTTGGCTGTGAAACTTGAATTTGATGACATAGTTTGTTGTTGGACTGCAATTTGCTCGACGTCTTCGAATGAGAACAAAGCTGACCCGACAGGGCCTCTGCTATTTATTTACTTATATGAGCAAAAGGGGATACCCCCTGATTTTCGTTAATAGAAATCATTAGATGTTCCAAACACTATTCCCAGCCTGCTACACAGGTTTCATTCATTACTAGTTTCAGCAATGTGCTCATGTCGTAGCCACAAAATACATCACGAGTGCTACATACACTGCAAATAAAGAGACAATCATCCTACAGAGCACATCGATTTTGCCCATTATCTTCACAAGCTCTTTCATCTCCTCATTGCTGTCAAGGTCGTTCATCAGCTGTTTCTTGGCCATGATCAGAGGAACTGCATCTTTAACCTTCTGCTCTACATCTTCCTCTTCTTCTGTTCCTTTAGTTACTTGTCCAACACCCCAACCTGCTGGTATTGGGATTCCTCGGCTAACCAAATAATCAGCGTAGTTGCATTCCCCCACATCAGCAACTTCCCAGAAATACAAATCACACGAATCTTCCCTTTTCTCCACGAATCAAATTGGTAGATCATCAACCAAACTATTAAAAAAATCAGTAACTGAAAGGAGGAGAACAACACTTAAACATATTATTACCCCATGATTCGGGCATTTGTAGAAGACTCGGCCAGGGTTGCGGATTGTGGTTGAGACGCGATGGATGACTCTGTGTGATTTGCAGCAGTGACACCACACCAACGACAGCGGGTTGCGATGAGCAATCGGTTGCGGTGCACGTGCTGGCGAGGGTGTGATGAGACCCACAGGCGATGGTACGGGTTGCGACTTGGCGCATATCTGGTTGTTGCCTGCTGAAGAGCAGGTGGACAAGCAGCCAGCGGACATGGTTGCTGCGGCCAAAGCTTTTGATGCTAGGCAGAGTAAGTAGAGAAGAGGAGAAGCGAATGTTGGATATGTCAGTTTCGTTACTTGCAGAGTAGCATAGCACCATATATAATCATAGTCTAGGTTTGGATTCGAACCAGCTACAGGAGCATGTCTTTCTTTTTTCTAAAACTCGGCAATGTCTCTTTACTGGTACACTAGCTTGTTCTGTACGCCTTCCCAAGTCTTTGATTTTCTTTCCCTTTTTTGCGAGGACCTGACAGCTGGGACCCACCGAAAGGGCCTTTGTATTTTGCGAAAAAAACGTTCCCCCCACTGACATGTCGAACCCACCAGCTATATCTTCGCACGCAAGGAAGTGCCTCCTTATTACGCACAAAAAAGTGAATACCCCCCTGCTAGCTGGGACCCACCATAGTGGGAGGATGACTTGTGGGCCAACAAAGTTGACGGGGACGGAGGGCTTTGTCAACTTAGTCAATATGAATGATTCTAGCTCCAGTGACAGTACGATGTCCATCCAACGGGCGTAGTGCTTCTTCAACCTCTGGACTTCTTGCTCCAGCCGCCCAAAGCAGCGCCGGTCGTGCCGCATGCTCCTGCCTCCCGTGGCCGGCTGTGCTGTCGCGGAGGCCTCACTGCCCCCTACTATTCCCACCGCTGACCAGGCCCTGCGGCGACGGCAGCCTCACACCGCAGCCGAACCAGTGAACCCTCGTACTCCTCTCCGCGGGGCTTCCACTGTCGCGTCTTCCCCGGCTCCGCGTCGTCCCCTTCCTAGGCCTCGCCGTCATCCACCGCCGTGGTGCTCTCCGCGCGGCGTGGTCAAGGTGGTCAAGGAACGACTTCCATCGAAAGAGTACTGTACATGGAGAGGTTGACAGCTGGGTCCACGGCCACAGCCCAGTTTTTTTGTGATTTGCCAAGTAAGTCGCTTTGTCAGGCCTGTTGGGCTGCAAATCTTTCAAGACGAGGAGAGCTTTCATTCGGCTGGCCGAGAAAATGGCCCATCAGTAATGAGAAATGGGATGTACATTTTTAAAACACATCAAACCGGCAATTAGTTTCAAATATCTTTTTTTCATTTCAAGATTTTAAATTACATTAATTTTTATGCGTGGAGAATTTGTTGGATTTTATATTGATATACATTTATTTTTAAAATCAGTTTGAAAGTGAGTCGAAATTTCGGGATTAAAAAAAGTTCGGACCACACCGAAATGTGCAAAATTTCGTATAATTTTTTAACGGTGGCCACAATTTGGGCTATAATGCTAACGAAAAGAATATGGGCTCCAAAAAAAACCTTAAGAATTAGCAAGTGGGCTGAAAATTGTTAGAAATAATGGCAAATGGGTTGTATGCTGTTTTCCACAGATTTGAGGCTTTCCTAAAAAAAGGTTGACGCACAAGCAGTGACTGTTGGATGTCCATCCAACGACCGTCATGCTTCTTTAATCTCTGCTCTTCCTGCTCCAGCCGCTCAAACAGGCGCCGGTGGGACTGCCTGCTCCCTCTCCCCGCGACCGGCTCTGCTGCCGCGCAGGCCTCACCGCCCCACCATACTCCCATCGCTGGCCTAGCCATCCCTCTACTCACCCACACCTGCTGTTATTCTCCGGCGATGACAGACGAACCAGTAAACCCTCGTACAGTCGTTCTCCCCTCCGCGTGGGAAACAACTGCCTCTGTGTCGTTCCCTTCCTAGGCCTCGCCGTCGTCCACCGCCCTGGTTCTCTCAGCGTGGCCTGGTCAACGTGGTCAACGATCGACATGCATCTGAAGTGGACTGTACGTGGAGAGGCCGACAGCTGGGTCCATGGCCGCACGCAAGGAAATGCCTCCTTATTACGCGCAAAATAGTGATTCCTCCACCTGACATCAGGGACCCACCGAAAGGGACTCTGTATTTCGCGAAAAAATGTTACCGCCGCTGACAGCTCGGACCCACCAGCTATATCTTCGCGCGCAAGGAAGTGCCTCCTTATTACGCACAAAAAAAATGAATACTCCCCCTGTTAGCTGGGACCCAGTATAGTGGTAGGCTGACTTGTGGGCCTACTAAATTGACGTGGACGGAGGGCTTTGTCACCTTAGTCAATAATGCACGATTCTAGCTCCAGTGACCGTACGATGTCCATCCAACAGCCGTAGTGCTTCTTCAACCTCTGGTCTTCTTGCTCCAGCCGCCCAAACCAGCGCCGGTCGTGCCTCGTGCTCCTGCCTCCCGTGGCCGGCTACGATGCGGCGGAGGCCTCACCGCCCAATACTACTCCCACCGCCGTCCAGGCCATCGTTCTACTCACCCACACCCCCTGTTACTCTGCGGCGACGGCAGCCTCACACCGCAGTGAACCAGTGCCCTCGTACTCCTCTGCGCGTGGGCATCCACTGCCGCGTCTTCCTCGGCTCCGTGTCGTCCCCTACCTAGGCCTCGCTGTCATCCACCGCCCTGGTGCGCTCGGCGTGGCATGGTCAACGTGGTCAAGGAACGGCTTCCATCGGACGTGGACTGTATGTGGAGAGGCTGACAGTTGGGTCCACGACCGCAGCAAAGAAGTGCCTCCTTATTACGTGCAAAATAATTATTCCTCCACCTGACAGCAGGGACCCACCGGACGGGCCACCAGTATTTTGAGAAAAAAATCGTTTCCCCCTGACTGCTGGGACCCACCTTCGTGGGAGGTTGACTTGTGGGCCTACTAAGTTGACAGGGACGAAGGGCTTTGTCAACTTAGTCATTATGAACGATTCTAGCTCCAGTGACCGTATGATGTCCATCCAATGGGCGTAGTGCTTCTTCAACCTCTGGTCTTCTGGCTCCAGCCGCCCACAGCAGCGCCGGTCGTGCCGCATGCTCCTGCCTCCCGTGGCCGGCTATGCTATCGCGGAGGCCTCACCACCCCCTACTATTCCCACCGCTGGCCAGGCCTTGCGGCGACGGCAGCCTCACACCGCAGCCGAACCAGTGAACCCTCGTACTCCTCCCTACGCGTGCGCGGGCTTCCACTGCCGCGTCTTCCCCGACTCCCCGTCGTCCCCTTCCTAGGCCTCGTCGTCGTCCACCGCCCTGGTGCTCTCGGCGCGGCGTGGTCAACGTGGTCAAGGATCGACTTCCACCGGACGTGGACTGTACGTGGAGAGGCTGACAGCTAGGTCCACTGCCGCAGCAAGGAAGTGCCTCCTTATTACGTGCAAAATAATTATTCCTCCACGTGACAGCTCAGACCCACCAGCTACATCTTCGTAGGCAAGGAAGTGCATGACAGTTGGGACCCACCTGGTCGAAGCGTACGTAGCGTTGTCATTCTGGTCGCGAACATGTACGTACATACTGGTCGATGTAGAGGCGCGCACGTGTCGTAGTAGAGGCGCACACGTGTCGTAGTAGAGGCGCGCACGTAGCATGCACACGTACGTACAGCGGCCAGGGTGCAAGAAAGAAAATATGGCCACGTATGTGTACATACGGGCGGGGTCTCGAACGCCTACTCGCGCATATGTACGCCGAGGGCTCGTTGACATGGCTGGGTCGGAACGGAGAAACAACGTCGTCGTCGTGTTCATGGGGAGGCAACGGAATGCGTCGTGTTCATCGGGAGGCAACGCGGCTGGGTCAGAACGGAATGCGTGGTCGTGTTCATCGGGAAGGCTTGGACGGAAGAGGCGATGGAAACGAGGCCTGGCGTATCGCACAACAGAGGAAACGGACCTCCTACGGTCGAAACGGGGGTCCTGTTGATCGGGAGGGGTGTGGCATACCCCACAACGGAGGAAACGGACCTTCTACTGTCGAAATGGGGGTCCTATTGATCGGGAGGTGAGGGAGTCCTGGACTAGGGGTTGTCCGGACAGTTGGACAATCATCGTCCGCCGGATTCCAAGACTATGAAGATACAAGATTGAAGACTCCGTCCCGTGTCCGGATGGGACTTTCCTTGGCGTGGAAGGCAAGCTTTGCGATACGGATATGTAGATCTCCTACCATTGTAATCGACTCTGTGTAACACTAGCCCTCCCCGGTGTCTATATAAACCGGAGGGCTTTAGTCCGTAGGACACAACAACCATTACAACAATCATACCATAGGCTAGCTTCTAGGGTTTAGCCTCCTTGATCTCGTGGTAGATCCACTCTTGTAATACATATCATCAATATTAATCAAGCAGGACATAGGGTTTTACCTCCATCAAGAGGGCCCGAACCTGGGTAAAACATCGTGTCCCTTGTCTCCTGTTACCATCCACCTAGACGCACAGTTCGGGACCCCCTACCCGAGATTCGCCGGTTTTGACACCCACATTGGTGCTTTCATTGAGAGTTCCTCTGTGTCGTCACTGATAGGCTTGATGGCTTCTTCAATCAACAACAACGCTGTCCAGGGTGAGACTTTTCTCCCCGGACAGATCTTCGTGTTCGGCGGCTTCGCACTGTGGGCCAATTCAATTGGCCATCTGGAGCAGATCGAAAGCTACGCCCCTGGCCGTCAGGTCAGATTTGGAAGCCTAAACTTCACGGCGGATATCCGCGGAGACTTGATCTTCGATGGATCCGAGCCGCAGCCGAGCGTGTCGCACTGTCACGATGGGCATGATCTAACTCTGCCGCCGGACAGTACCTTGGAGGCCGCACACGAATCCGCTCCGACCCATAGTCCGGAGCCGATTGCGCAGATCGAGGGCGGGTGGCTGAACACCGCCTCAGGGGCTGCAACTTCCACGGCGATGGAGCCGAACACTGACCTTGTCCCTTATAAAACTCGTGACTCCGAGGTGCCGGACTCCCTGCCGGACTCCGAACACCCTGCGTCCCTGCCAGTCGAATCCGATTGGGTGCCGATCATGGAGTTCACCGCCGTGGACATCTTTCAGCACTCACCCTTTGGCGACATCCTAAATTCGCTAAAGCATCTCTCGCTATCCGGAGAACCCTGGCCGGACTGCGGCCAGGATGGTTGGGATGCGGACAACGAAGAAATTCAAAGCCCACCCACCACCCACTTTGTAGCCACTGTCGAAGATTTAACCGACATGCTAGACTATGACTCCGAGGACATCGGCAGTATGGACGACGATGCCGGAGACGATCAAGAACCAGCGCCTACAGGGCACTGGAGGACCACCCCCAACACATGACGTATATATGGTGGATACCCCAAAAGGAAGCGATGACGAGGAACAATGGGGCGCGGCAAAGGATAATCCCGCCGATAAACAACCAAAACGGCGACGCAAGCGCCGCCCTAAGCCCCGCCTCAACAAAAACAGAATTCCTAATGACCCAGCAACAGAGCAGGGCATACCAGTGGACGACGAACATGCAACCAAGCAACCGTCCGAACAGGATGAATCGGATAATCAATCCATTCCCGGCGAAACCAACAGTCTGACGACCTCACGCCGGACACACCACCGGAGCATAATAACCTTCACGAAAGACTCGTCGCCACCGCAAGAAGCTTGAAGAAGGAAAAACGGAAGCTGAAAACAGCGGAAGACATACTCAGAATGAGGTGGAGCAAAGTACTCAAGACCGCAGACAAATATGGCAATGGCCATCAATCAAAGAGCTACCCGAAGCGCAAGATGCTGCCAGAATTTGATGAGGAAGCCATAGAGCCACCACAGTCAAAAATTAAAGAAGCCGCCTGGCCGGATAGACGACCAGATGACAGGCCAAAAGCGACAAGCGGCACCACGCTCAAGCCGACTCACCACCCTGGGAAAACAGATGACCCAGCCAGGTCCGTTTACGGGCCAAAAAAGAGGGCCCCAGGAAGCAACACATCACGCCAAGTGTTCGAAGACAGCGGCACACCCAAATACAGGGGCGCTGCACACCCACTATGTTTCACTGATGAGGTGCTGGATCACGAATTTCTAGCAGGGTTCAAACCCATAAACATAGAGGCATACGACGGAACAACAGACCCTGGAGTCTGGATAGAGGATTACATACTACAAATACACATGGCTAGAGGAGATGATCTCCACGCCATAAAATATCTACCCGTCAAGCTCAAAGGGCCAGCTCGGCATTGGCTCAAAAGCCTCCCAGAAAACACTGTTGGAAGTTGGGAAGAGCTCGAGGACGCGTTTAGAGCAAATTTTCAAGGGACTTACGTCCGCCCTCCGGATGCAGACGATCTAAGTCATATAACTCAACAGCCCGGAGAGTCAGTGCACAAATTCTGGAACAGGTTCCTTACCAAAAAGAACCAAATAGTCGACTGTCCGGACGCGGAAGCCTTAACAGCTTTTAAACACAACGTCCGTGACGAATGGCTCGCCAGACACCTCGGCCAAGAGAAGCCGAGGACAATGGCCGCGCTAACAAGCCTCATGACCCGCTTTTGCGCGGGGGAGGACAGTTGGCTAGCAAGATGCAGCACCAGCAACCCGAGTACATCCGAGATTAGAGATGGAAACGACAAATCACGGCGCAGAAAGGATCAGCGCCGGAATAAAGAAAAAAGCCCAAAGAATATGGCGGTCAACGCCGGATTCAAAAGCTCGCGGCCAAACAACAAAACACTGCCTCTTAAGGATAACAGTGAGGAGCTATCCAACTTAAACAAAATTTTGGATCGAATATGTCAAATCCACAGTACCTCCGGAAGGCCTGCAAACCACACCCACCGAGATTGTTGGGTTTTTAAGCAGTGCGACAGACTCAATGCCGAACACAAGGGGCTCGACGCGCCAAGCAAGGAAGATTACGAACCCCACCAGCAAAGCACCGGAAAACAAAAGACTTTCACACAAGAAGTCAAAACAGTAAACTCACTTCATGTGATATTACGGAAAAACAATGCGGCACCCGCTAGAATAAGTGCCGCACGGTCCACCCCAGCGAAACCTCGAAATTGGATGTCCAAACCAATCACTTTCGACCACCTGGATTATTCCAGAAGCATTCAAAACGCAGGATGGACTGCTCTGATATTGGATCCCATAATCGACGGACTACAATTTACACAAGTCCTGATGGACGGCAACAACGATTTAAACCTGCTATATCCGAACACAATCCGCAGGTTGGGGATAGACCTTTCGAAAATTCGACATAGCCGCACTTCCTTCAAAGGAGTGACGCCAGGCCCTTACGCGAAGTGCACAGGCTCCTTACTACTGGATGTTGTGTTCGGGTCACCGGACAACTTCCGACGCGAAAAGCTAATCTTTCATGTCGCCCCATTCAAAAGTAGCTATCAAGCACTATCGGGACGGGAAGCGTTTGTCCGCTTTAACGCAATACCACATTACGCGTCTCTTACACTCAAAATGCCCGGTCCACGAGGCATCATTTCATTAAGAGGGTCATTCAAAGACCCCGGACACGGCTAGACGAGTCCGGCATAAATAAGCTAGGGGCTCCCCAGCCGCACACCCCTTCACAAGGGGCTGGGCACATAAGCAACAATGAGCTAATATAGACTCAGCTTTATTAATTTAATAACATTTTAATTTTTATGCACTTTTCGCATGATTTCTTTTCAAACTAAGTTCCTCTCTTTTTACAGATGAACACCATGCACACCCGTCCAGGATAACGGCACAACGGAGACACAGACGCAGACGTGCAGTAGGGACCCGTTGCAAGGATTCTTTTCAGATTAAGACCCTGCGCAAACCTTTTTTACTGTCTCTTGTTGCTATAATCCCCTGGTTTTTCATAATAACCAGAGAGGAGACTGACGTTTTGGCATCGGCCGCGTCAGAGGACCTCGCCCGTACCTAGACACAAGGGGCTTAAGGGCATTGTTTCGCCCGTTATTATAAAGACCGAACACCTTAGGGAGTGTTCGGCGTCTCGAGTTAGGCCTTATATGCATCAGCTCCGAATCATGTCTTTGGTCAAATGTTGGGTTTGCCCGGCTCCTGTGTTTTGCTGCCTTACGTTCGTATCATCGGCTAACGCGGCACCAGGAGAACTACTTCGATTGTGCCCCAGTTCGGCTGGGTGAGCACCTCAGTAGAGAAAGCCGAAAACTGACTGTCATGATACAACGAGAGACTGGTCAACCACTCGATCGACCACATGAATGTTTAGAATTCCTCTGCTTTGACGAAGGACCGTTTCCCGGTCAGGCACATACACGCCCCGAATTCAGAGAGTGCGGTGCCCCCAGGGGCTATATCGTAGCCCCACCTTCGAGCTCCAATGGCTAAGTGAAAGTGATAAAGCGTTATAGTCCGGTTGCCTCGTTTGCTACACTACCACCTCCTTAACAGGACCGAGACGTCGGATTAAGTGTGAAAATGCGCTAATTTTGCGAACACCCCCGCACCTTGTGCGTGGGGGCTGAAGCCGACGACTGCCATCTTTCAGGTTATACACACGTATACATAAACGGCCGCACAGGAGATATTTCAATACTTGAACGCACAAGTACAAAAAGCTCCTATATCATAAACATTGTTTTACAAAATAAAACGTTCATTTGAACGTGACATTTTTCAAGCACTGTGACTCTATTATACGAGCACCATGCAGAACTTCCCCAAAATAGTGCTCGGCGGGTAACCGGCTTTCGTCCGAACCCTGGGTCGCAACAGCGGCGGCATCCATCTCCATCCAATGTGTCTTCACACGGGCGAGTGCCATCCGTGCACCCTCTATGCAGGCCGACCGCTTCATCGCCTTGATATGCGGCACCGCCCCAAGAAATTGTTGCAACAAGCCAAAATAGCTCTTCGGCTTGGGCCTATCCGGCCAGACATGAGTCACGATATCCGTCATGGCAAGCCCGGACAACCTATTCAGCTCTGCCCATTCGGCCAACCGATCGGTCAGCGGAAGTGAACGATCCGGACTATGGAATTGAGACCAAAACAGCTCTTCCGTCTTGTGATCCTTCTGGCTCCAGAAGTGCACAACGGCATCCGCCGCACTTGCCGCTAAGTCCATATAAGGATCCTCCGGACCCCACAGCTGGCCAAGTTGAGCATACTTAGGATCCGTAAACCTCCGGCGCAGCAGAAAGGGCTTGCCAGCCACAATGTCTCCGGCTTGGCGCAGCTCCTCCTTTATAGCCCGCATTGCAGATCAGGCTTCCTTGGCTTCGGCGGTGGCCTTCCCCAGGTCTTCTCGCTCCGATAGGCGCTCCTTTTCAAGAGCCTCAGTGCGGTCGGTAGCATCTTTTAACTTCACGGCCATTTCGGCCATCTCTTCCCTGCTTCGGCAGTGCACAGCCCTTTCGGCTTCTAATTCCTTGGCCGCCCTCAACGTCGCCGCATTACTCCTTCTGGCTTGCTCCTTGGCTTGAGCAAGTTCTGCCCGAAGGCTCTCCACAGCAGCAGCACCATCTGCGTCAAGCACAAATATTATAAGAGACGGGCTTCGGCTCCCTTACTAGGTGACTGCGGAAAAAAAACAACTTACCTTGCGATTCGTCAAGTCGCCTGTTGATTAGCGCGATGTCCGCATCTGCAACGTCGAGTTGCCGCTTTAGTTCGGCAACTCCATCAGTCCGGCTGGCCCCCGGACGATCCGCCACCTGCATAGGAACGGCGAAGATTGAAACCTGCGATTTTGATCCTCGGCACGCTGTCGCTTTCGACAACCTACCGAGTCTTAGGGGCTACTATCTATACAGGGCGCACTTCTATGTGCAAAACTGTCAAAAGGTGTGTCACTTTTACGTACCTCAAACCCCGCCAGCAAACTCCTGACGGCATTATGCAATCCGCTTCCGGCGGACGAAATCCTTCCAATCACCATATTCATCAATGCATGGTGATCTTCTGAGATGGACGCCCTCTCAAGCAGATCCTTCAGCTCCCCCGGCCGAACACCAATCGGCGCCGAATTCTTCGGCTCCGCCGGGCTCGGGGATACCCTCCGTGACGACACTTTAGGCTCGTTCGCCCTATCCGACGGCGCAGCAGACAGAGGCGTCTCGCTCTCCATCATCTCCGGACGAAGATCCCCCGAAGATGAGCTCATCTGAGAAGGTCGGAGATCCGAACTACAAGGTAAAAATTCGGTTATCCTCAGAAGCACAAATAGGGATGTCTCTTATTACCAAGCTCTATTTTTTCTACTTACGGCTCGCTGGAGGGCTGATGCTTTGGGGGAGACTGTGCGGCCGGGGCCTCCCCGGACGCAGGACCCTCTGGTGAAGATTTCTTCCCCCGCTTGGGGGCTTTGGCCTCCGGGTCTCCAGAGGCGGTCCTTTTCTCCCCTTGGAGGGAGGGATTCTCGATCCCCCCTTTTTCAAGAGCCTCCTTGGTCGAGGCGGTAGCTCCCTTATTTTCCCCTCCGCCTTCTTCTAAAGGCGCAACTTCCAGCATCTGGACTAGCACGGGATCCGGCAAAGTCTCTGGGAGGGGGGCCGGACACCGTATCAGCTTTGCTTGCGCTATCCACTCCTGTCGAAGGATAATGGGTTAAAGGGCGAATTGTAGAAAGGCAAACAGACGGTACGTCCGAACACTGAGCTACTTACTTGAGTATCCGGGCGATTGCAGCTTAGGCCAGCATCCTCGGTCAATTCCGGACACGCTGCCCTTGATCCGAAGAATAACTCATACATCTCCACGGGTGTCGTACCCATAAAGTGTTGGAGAATCCATGGTCCCTCCGGATTGAACTCCCATAGCCGGAGAGGATGGCGTTTGCAGGGCAGGAGACGCCTAATCAGCATAACCTGCATCACCACGACCAGATCGATCTCCCTCGCCTGGAGGTCTCGAATCCGGCCCTGCAATAGGGGCACGTCTTTTGACGGCCCCTAATTGAGCCCTTGGTTGACCCATGACATCAACCGTCGAGGAGGTCCCGAGCGGAATACGGGCGGCGGCTTCTGCCTGCCGCCCTTCGGAGCGGTGATATAGAACCACTCCTGCTGCCACAAGCCGAGCTCCTCTTGGAAGGAGCCCTCGGGCCACGGGGCATCGGCCCTCCTGCTTATGGCCGCCCCGCCGCACTCTGCTTGACGCCCCCCGATCATCTTCGGCTCCACATTGAAGGTCTTCAGCCACAGACCGAAGTGGGGGGTGACGCGAAGGAAGGCTTCACAAACAACAATAAACGCGGAAATATGGAGGATAGACTCCGGAGCCAGGTCATGGAATTCCAACCCATAGTAGAACATGAGCCCTCTCACAAAAGGATCCATCGGGAAGCCTAAACCCCAACGGAGGTGGGATACAAAGACGACATACTTGCCAGGCTCGGGGGTGGGGATGGCCTGCCCTTCGGCGGGCAGCCTGTGCGAAATCTCGTAGGACAGGTACCTGGCCTCCCGCAGCTTTAGCATGTCTTCCTCCGTGACGGAGGAAGGCATCAACTGGCCCTGAAGGCCGGAACCGAACATTGTTGAAGGTCCGAAGTGCTCGAATCTAGGGCTCTGGGTGTTGGAACTTGGAGCAAGGAGAGGATTCGATGGAGGATTGAAGAAAAGAAACGAGCCTTGGTCCCATTATAAAGAGGGAGAATACCGAGAGCCGCCTCCGTGACCGTTCGGGACTCGCCTTCGATAGAGGAGGCGTGGCGACGGGCGCGGTTGGGTTACCCACGTCCGTATTGATGAGAATCCCGGAATAAGGGGAACATGATCTCTGCTTCGACAAGACGTGCCAAGGAAACCGCTTCGCTAAACGCACTGAGGTGGTATATTAAAAAACGATTCAAGTAAAGGCTTGGTAGTGGTGTGACGTCATGCCACCAAATACGTCAGCAGATCGAATTTGTGTACATATTATTCTCTCTACGGTGGTATGTGGAAATTATTTTGCAGAGCCGGACACTATCCTGGTGTTCACAATCTTCTATGAATTATTTGGAGGAGGAACCCGCCTTGCAATGCCGAACAATATGCGCGCCGGACTCATCGTCATTGAAGCCTGGTTCAGGGGCTACTGAGGGAGTCCTGGATTAGGGGGTGTCCGGACAGCCAGACTATCATCGTCAGCCAGACTCCAAGACTATGAAGATACAAGATTGAAGACTTCGTCCTGTGTCCGGATGGGACTTTCCTTGGCGTGGAAGGCAAGCTTGGCGATACGGATATGTAGATCTCCTACCATTGTAACCGACTCTGTGTAACCCTAGCCCTCCCCGGTGTCTATATAAACCGGAGGGTTTTAGTCCGTAGGACACAACAACCATGACAACAATCATACCATAGGCTAGCTTCTAGGGTTTAGCCTCCTTGATCTCGTGGTAGATCCACTCTTGTACTACCCATATCATCAATATCAATCAAGCAGGAGTAGGGTTTTACCTCCATCGAGAGGGCCTGAACCTGGGTAAAAACATTGTGTCCCTTGTCTCCTGTTACCATCCGCCTAGACGCACAGTTCGGGACCCCCTACCCGAGATCCGCCGGTTTTGACACCGACAGGAGGGGTGTGGCGTACCGCAAAACGGAGGAAACGGACATCCTATGGTTGAAACGGGGGTCATGTTGATCGGGAGGGGTGTGGCGTACCGCAAAACGGAGGAAACGGACTTGTGTTGGAGCGCTACGGTCGAAATGGGGGTCCTTTTCATCGGGAGAGGTGTGGCGTACCGCAAAATGGGACTCCACAGGATATTGTTCATCTCCATCGTCGACCCCCTCCAGCCTCCACGACCTATTGTTCATCCACCATCGACCTCCTCCAGCCTCCACGGGCTCCTGTTCATCCAGCCTCCACCGCGCGCTACTCCACCGGCTACTATTCAACCACCCCTCCACCGTTTACTGTTCATCCAGCCCTCCACACCACGGGGTCCTGTTCAACCACCCCTCCACGGGCACCTCTCCACCGCCTACTGTTCATCCTGCCCTCCACACCACGGGGTCCTGTTCATCCACCCCTCCACGGGCACCCCTCCACCG
>NC_057807.1:267667290-267673464 GCF_018294505.1 Triticum aestivum | reverse complement strand
CGATCGGCTTCAGTTGGCAGCAGTAGCCAAGGAATCGCTCGATTGGGTTCAGTTAACAGCCATCGATCGATCGCTCGGGTTCAGTAACGCGTAGCCTGCAGTGCAATTGCTCGGGTTCAGTTAGAGCCCAACGCCTCGCTCGGGTTCAGTTAAAGCCAATGCCTCGCACACACGCATACGTGTACGAGAGAAACGTGCATCGCTCGGCCCCCGACCTCCCATCGTAACCGGGAACTCCCCGAAATTTTCCTCCCCCTCGCTTCTACCACGGTTTTTTCCGTCATGGACGGCCCAAAGAATGTCATGCAGCTGCGTCTCTGGCCCGCCCAAGATGAAAAGCCCATTTTCTGTCATGATTTTTTGTCATAGAAGAAGGAGCCCACCACATCTATGATGATACCGGGTTTTGTCACAATTATCGTCATAGAAGTGTCATATGTATGACAGAATTTTTTTCGTTCGGCCCAAAATGTCACGGATGTGTCTTTTTTTTGTAGTGTAGGATGGCGGAGTAGAATCTATAGAGACCCTCTATTCGAGTTGCTCCGAAGGACCACCATCATCCACTGCCGGACTAATTTCCTTCAGCTGTATTAATTTTGAATTGTGAAGTCAAACCAATAATAAAAAGGAATAACATTCGCTCTTCAGAACTCATTCATGCATGATACTGACGAACACTACTCGGATGAAAGGCAAACACATGATACGAGGATGGAATATGTACGAAAAACAGGACAGGGTGACATACTCACACCTATGATGTGGTAACTAAGCAGAAGGCATTTCAACAAATTAGAAGCACTGCAAGCTAGAAACCATATGAAAGGTGCAACCAATATCACTCTACCAAGTTCAAACTGTCTGGCGTTTCAACAAATTAGAAGTAGTACATGCTAGAAATCATATGCAAGACACAACCAATATCACAGTGGCGACTTAAAGGTGCCTTATCATATGTAACTGATGCGGGATATGCAAGAATAGTAGTCTGATGTAAGAACATGGTGTGATCAGATATATCATGTTCTAGAAGCAAGAACACGTGTCATATTCACATGCATTATGTGTAAAGTAAGCAGATGCAATTCAACAAAGTTAGAAGCAATAAAGGCTAGACATCATACGCAACATGCAACCATATATAATAGTGCCAAGTTAGAGCAAGCACCTGTAATGGTGGAGTAGGGGAGACGTGCTCATCATCTACACAACTACGTTGACTGTCTAGCCTTGCGTTGTCTTGTGAATCTTGTTGGGAGGATGGTGGAGTAGAATCTGTAGAGACCCTTCGTTTCAGTTGCTCAGAAGTACCACCATCATCCAATGTCGTACCAATTTCCTTTCGCTTTATTGAGGAATAAAATTTGCTCTTCAGAACTCATTCATGCATGATACTGACGAACACTACTCTGATGAAAGGCAAAGTCATGATACGAGGATGGAATATGTACGAAAAACTGGACGGCTTGACATATTCACACCTATGATGTGGTAACTAAGCAGAAGGCACTTCAAAAAAGTAGAAGCACTGCAAGCTAGACACCATATGGAAGGTGCAATCAATATCACTCTGCCAAGTTAAAACTGTCTCGTGATAGGCGGCGTTCATCAAACTAGAAGCACTACATGCTAGAAATCATATTCAGGACGCAAACCAATGTCACACTGCCAACTTAAAGGTGTCCCATCATATGTGACTGACGCGGGATACACAAGAAGAGTAGTTTTATGTAAGAACATGGTGTGATAGACAGATATAGTATGTACCAAAAACAGAAAAGCATGTAATATTCACACGTATCATGTGTAAGCTAAGTAGATGCAGTTTACACTAATTAATTAGGAGCAATACAAACTAGACACCGTATGCAACATGCAACCAGATATCACACTACCAAGTTAGAGCAAGCACCTTGGATGGTGGAGTAGGGGAGCGGAGACTTGGAACTTGTAATGCACTAGCAGTACAAGGAGAATCCGTACGGATGCTCTGTTTAGGTTGCTGTAGAGGACCACCATCATCGCCTTCCTTACTCTTTTCCTTCCTCTTTTTTGATTTTGCCTGGTCAAGTCAAACCCACAAGAAAAAGGAATAAAATTTGCTCTTCCGAACTCATTGATACATGATACTGACGAGCACTACTTTCATGTAAGACAGCCGCATGATGACATGATGAAATATGTATGAAAAATAGGATGGCATGACATATTGACATGTATGATGTATAAAGTGTAAACTAAGAACAAGGTGTTTGAACTAGTTAGAAGCAATGCAAGCTAGAAACCATATGAAAGATGAAACCAATATCACTCTGCCAAATTAAAAGGGTGGCCTAACAAATGTATTTGACCAAATTAGAAGCAATACATCGCAACAGGCTAGAAATAATATGCAAATATGCAACGAATAAAGGTGTCTCATCGTAAGTGATTGATGCAGGATATAGAAGAGAGGTAGTTTGATGTCAGAACGTGGTTAACACATAGATGTAGTGTGTACCAAAAATAGGAAGGCATGTCATATTCACAGGTATAATGTGTAAACTAAGAATATGCAATTTACCCTAATTAGAAGCATTACAAGCTAGACACCGTATGCAACATGCAACCACATATCACACTGCGAAGTTAGAACAAGCACCTGCGATGGTGGTGTAGGGGAAGTGCGGTCTTCAAGTACAGAGCTATGTTCAATATGTTCAATTAGGCTTGCTGTTTCTTGAGAATCATGTGGAGAGGATGAAACTGCACTCTTTATAAGAGTAGCGCGTCTCATACTAACCCACGGGTGTGACCGTCTCATCATAAGCAATAGATGCAGGATGTACAAGAACAATAGTTTGATGTAAGAACATGGTGTGATAAGCAGATGTAGTATGTACCAAAAATAGGAAGGCGTGTCATATTCACATGTATAATGTGTAAGCTAGGGAGATGCAATTTAAAAAATTAGGAGCAATACAAGCTAGGCAACATATGCAACATGCAACCAAATATCACACTGCCATTTTTGAGCAAGCACCTGGGGTTGTGGAGTAGGGAAGATGAGATTTGGAACTTGCACTGCAGTAGGAGTAGCAGGAGAATCTGTAGAGATCATCTGTTTCGGTTGCTCCAGAGGACCACCGTCATTCTGTGCCTTCGTCCTTTTAGATTTTGCCTCGTCAAGTAAACATACAAGAAAAAGGAATGAAATTCGCACTTCCAAATTCATTGATGCATGATACTGACGAACACAACTTTTATGTATGGTAACCACATTGTAGGAGGATGGAATATGTACAAAAAACGCTAAGCAGAAGGCATTTCAACAAATTGGAAGCAGTGCAATCTAGACACCCATATGAAAGATCCAACCAAAATCACTCTACCAAGTTAGATGTGTCTCATTATAAGTGACACTTCAACAAATTAGAGGCAATACATGTTTGAAATGATATGCAAGATGCAACCAATATTACACTGTCAACTTGAAGGTGTCTCGTCAGAAGTGATTGATGAGGGATACACAAGAAAAGTAGTTTTTATTAAGAACATGGTTAATAGAAAGACGTAATATGTACCAAAAATAGGAACACATGTCATATTCACAGGTATAATGTGTTAACTAAGCAGATGCAATTTACCCTAATTAGAAGCATTACAAGGTAGACACCATACGTCGGTGGGGCGACTTGGGGGGGGGGTGGACGAAGCGTCTCCGGTGGGGAGTATGAAGGAGCCACTACAGATGCGCTGCGGTTGAAGAGATTACCGACAAAGCAGATCCGACACCGTGGACAAGGCCGACACTGAATGGGCTATGGTACAGTGGTGGATGAGAAGTCTACTTGTTTCTAGGGGAGGTGGGAGGGGTAGATGCGGCCGTAGAAGCAGATCCGGCGAGGTGGACGCCGCTAGTAGTGAATGGGCTCTGGTACGCCGATGGATGAGCTGTCTAGGGTTTGGAGAGGGAAGGTGTAGAAAGGCCGATGAAGTATGGACGGCGTGATGTAAGATGCTCTAGTGCTGTGGAGTTAGTCGTTTTTGTGGGAAGGGGGAGGAAATGGGGGTGCTGTGTGGTGGGGGGAACCGAAAGTTACCAAAGCAGCCCCGACCTATTATGTAAATGAGGGCGGTATTGTAACTGTTGTTCTCCATGCACCAAGGACAAAAGGGGAATTTCGCATGCTAAAGACTAGGTGGCGGAAATTTTAGAAGGAGGCGGGAGATTCTGTCGCCCGCGGGATCGTTCGTATCCAGTTTCAATTAATTTGGACAGTGCTAGCGGGAAGGTCATGCGAGACTGTGTACACGGGGCATACGTCAGCCATTAATAACTGGTGTGAAGTCCACCCCAGAAATAAAGACAATAACTCGGGATGATGCACCGATAACTTGGACGTTCACACGGGCGCGGCCAATCATACGGGTGTAGAGGCGCGTTCACAAAAAAGGGATCAAACGCTTAGCCTATGTATTTCTCGTGTAAATAGATAATTTAGTGCCATTGGCTATTTACTTTAAACATAATGCATTGACATGTTATTGTAGAGGCACACAAAAAGAAATGGATATTGTAGTCCCACAAAAGAAATGGATATTGTAGTCCGCTACTTAAAAGTGTTACCTCATATGATTACATAGCCTCTGAGGGAGTCCTGGATTAGGGGGTATCCGGACAGCCGGACTATATCCTTTGGCCGGACTGTTGGACTATGAAGATACAAGATTGAAGACTTCGTCCTGTGTCCGGATGGGACTCTCCTTGGCGTGGAAGGCAAGCTTGGCGATACGGATATGTAGATCTCCTTCCATTGTAACCGACTCAGTGTAACCCTAGGCCCCTCCGGTGTCTATATAAACTGGAGGGTTTAGTCCGTAGGACAATAACGATCATACCATAGGCTAGCTTCTAGGGTTTAGCCTCTACAATCTCGTGGTAGATCAACTCATGTACTACTCATATCATCAAGATCAATCAAGCAGGAAGTAGGGTATTACCTCCATCGTGAGGGCCCGAACCTGGGTAAACATTGTGTCCCTTGCCTCCTGTTAGCATCCGCCTTAGACGCACAGTTCGGGACCCCCTACCCGAGATCCGCCGGTTTTGACACCGACAGCCTCCATTTCATAAATTGCGTACCCATTGAATTCATATATGAATATTACATATATTACTTCATAATAGAACCTTAAAGCATCCAAGACTAATGAATTTGAATGCAAGACTAACAATGGTGCATGTACATGATAGATACATTGGTTGTTTGAAGAAACATCACTGTAACTTTGGCATGCACAATTGAAAATGATTATTCAGAAAGAAAAAAATGTGATATGTGAGTGTCCAATCTTTATAGTGTTGAATCGATATTGTATCTTTGGCCACAATACAAAGTAGATATTGATTTGTGTTCAAGCGATGCACGTCCACAGTCGCAAGATATTGATACGTGAATGAATTGTGCAATCTCTCTCACACGCATACATATCTCAATTCTCTGTGGGCATTGCAATCACACACGTGCACTTCGTGTATTTCTCTCCCTCCGTCAAGGTTAGAATTCGTCTTTCTACCCTGTCCTACAAGTCTCTTACATAGAAACACACACGCTCACTCTGTCGAACACACCCACCCCTTTAATTCTTCCCACCCACCGCCACTAATGTCTCAAAGTATAATTATGTCTCTCACACATATGCTAAAGGCTGACTCGAGTTCTGGAACCATATGAATACATACAATGGGATTCCAGCAGAGCACCTTTTGTTTCGAGATTTCGCTTCATTTTTTCCGGCACTTGCATGCACACTGTTTGTTTATCTCCGTGATGCTTTAAGCATGACTTGCACACATGCTATCTACCTATCCCTTAATATAGATATGTGTCACACAAAGTCCTTCTCCCTATATCTAAGTGTCATTGCCCCCCCCACACACCCACACACACACACACTTCCCAACACCGAAGGAGTAGGGTGACACCTCGATCTTGATACTAATATATTTACTGGCTTCTCTCTTAAACACATACGCACAGTACCCGACACCGAAGGAGTAGGGTGGCACCTCGATCTTAATAATAATCTATCTACTGGATTCTCTCTCAAACACGCACACATAGACACACACTCGCTAGTTGTGCCTCTGTGCCTACCACGCGCACACTCTCAATGCATCTTTTTCTC
>NC_057807.1:267644165-267667032 GCF_018294505.1 Triticum aestivum | reverse complement strand
AACAGTGACAACAGAAGGGTGACAACTCGATCTTGATCTTAATCTATAATTTGGTTTCTCTCTCAAACGCACACACACACACAGACACACACACACACGCTAGTTGTGTCTCTATGCCTCACTCAGACGCACTCGATACGTCTTTCTCTCTGTAGCCCCCTCGATATGTAGACTTCTCGAGCGCGCACAGCTGTAGTGACGATGATGATGAACCCAGTGTGCCTTGTTTTTACCGACCTCATGTGATAGTTTTCACCCTGTTTTCTGTTAATTAACAAGGCAACCTTTTCTTTGTTACTACTAGTTAATCTGTAATCATTCGAGGCAGACATAAAATATATCACTTCAACCCAATTATCGGAGTAACTATTTTAAAAGAAACTAGCTAGATTCCCATGCGTTGCACGGAACATCAAGATGCATTTGTATGAGTAGTTTATCTTGTGAGAGAAAAGGATGAACGAGGGAAGGCCTTTTTTGCAAATGTGGAGAGGGGCGTGGGTATCTTTTTGCAAAATTACCATAGTTACCTTCTTATATGTTAGATATAAATCCAATGGCCTATATTGCAGGATGGCACGCACACCATCATCACCAACTCTGTTTTCTACTCCCTCCGTTCTTAAATATTTGTCTTTTTAGAGATTTCAACAAGTGACTACATACAAAGCAAAATGAGTCAATCTACACTCTAAAATATGTCTACATACACATCCGTATGTGGTAGTCCATTTGAAATCTGAAAAAGACAAATATTTAGGAATGGAGGGAGTATAAGAGTAGACATAGAAATATATCTCCAGCATGGTCCACAACGAAAATGTGCTGGACTGGTTAGCGCCGGATGCTCGCAACGCGATGACCAGATTTCGAATTCTGTATTTAACTTTAGATTTTTATATTATATATTATTTAATATATACTTCTTTCGCTATTGTACTGACAGTGGAACCCATAGAGTACTTAGAATACAAGATTAAGGATGGATTTGTTTCTTTTTAACTTTCTGTATGAATCTGTAGCCACCCTGCAAGTCATGTGTACACTGTACATGCAATTAACTTTTTATAGAGGGAGAATCATATATGCAATTAACTCAAATGGATTTGATGTGACTCTATTATTTCCACAATAAGAGCATCTCCAACGGCAGCCAACAAATTTCCTCCTGCTTCCTTCGGCGGAGGATGACATCAAATGCCAGCAGCATACATTTTCACAACTATAACCAACCAGAGGAGATTCGTGCAAACACGAACTGAGTTCATATAAGCATGAAGGATTTCGTATAAAAAAGCCGGATCTTCATATAAACATGATGGATTTCATTACATTTACATGAACTAAGCGGTGCTAATCCGGCTCTCATGGTATAAGTACCTAATCTAAATGGCTGCCCACGGATCCCTTTGTCTTCCTCATGTCCGACAGACACTTACGGGGTCTATGAAGGTCCTCGGAAGAGACGAAGCAGCAAAGAAACCACCTGAATACGCAGTCGTCGCCTCGGCGGTGGCCTTCATGGGACCCAAGTGGCGGCGGCCTCCCGTGTTCTACTTCTCCTCGATGATGGCGGCGGACACGGAGAAGTTGGCCACCGACTCGTCGCTCTCCACGCACTCGGCTTCGGTCTTTGCCTGCATGGCGCTGCCGCAGGCACGGGAGGCGCGCCCACAGACACGGGAGGTGCGGCCACTACAGACACTGGTGGCGCGGTACGACGCGGCAGCGACCACTACAAAAAAATACACTTCCATGATGATACGTGTTTGTCACAGTAGGTCACATTTTCTGTCATGCATGTACATCCATGACAATTTTATGACAGAATCAAGATAGTCATACCTGTGCTGTCGTAGAAGTGTTCCATGACATTACCAAAATTATCATCACGGAAGTGTCCACTTCCATTATGATAAATCACGCGTCGTAGAAGTGCTTTTGTCAAGGGTGGCCGACACGTGGCATCCATCGTAATGGGACGCCGTTAAGCTATCGGGTCCAGTTTTGGATCCGATAACCCGCTAACAGCCACGACCAATGCCGATTTTCCACGTGTAAAATTCTCATTGGCTGATGGAACCACGTGTCGGCTCCGCGTTGGCACAGGTGTCACTCATCCAATGGGCGAGATGCGCCTATGATACGTTGACACGTGGACCGGTCCAAAAGTGGCCCATAAAGATTAAATGGGCCGGCCCAGCTAAAGGCCCACAAGATTTAGTGGGCCATAATGGGCCGACCCAACTAAAGGCCCACAAGATTTAGCGGGCCATAATGGGCCGGCCCAGCTAAAGGCCCACAAGATTTTGTAGATCATAATGGGCCGGCCAGCTAAAGGCGCCACATTCTTAGTTAAGGCCCGTACGGCTAGTGTCAAATCGGCCCATCGACGACCCGTCCTAAACTTGTCATCATCGCGGCCCATGGTCACTTCTGGACCGTTAACAGTCCACTAAGAATTTGGGCCGAATTACGGCCCGATGTGTTTCCGGCCTGCTAAAGGTCCTGCTTCATTTGGGCCCATTTATAGGGCTCATTTATAGGGCATTGAAACTTTCGGCCCATAAACAACCATGAAGGATATGGGTCATATTCGGACATGTCTGAAATTCGTCCTGTTAGAGGCTCGCTACAGATTTGGACCACTTTCAGCCTGTTGTGACTTTCAGCCTTTTAACGTCGGACGAAGTCCATGGGCCATATGTGGCCCAACGCCACATCGGGCCTACTAACGGCCCATATAAAAATGATAGTAATCAAGCCCGATCGAACTTCCGGCGTGTTAAAGGCCTGGGTAGTAGGTCGGCGCATTTACAGTCTGTCTGAATTTCGGCCTGTGGACGATCCGCATTGTAAATGGGCCACCATTTCGGCCTGCTAAGACCAATGGGTTATTTGGCACAATCAGGTCCCAATCTTACTTTCGGCCTATTAAAGTCCCATGTTTTTTATGGGCTCGAGATATTTACACATGTAATCGGCCTATTATTACTGAGGGCCCAAATTATATTTAGGCTTGTTAAAGGCCCACTATGGGCACATGCCTACCAGAAAAATATGAAAGCTTATGCTGATTTAGGCCTAGATATTTTTAGTGGGCTATATGCAAATTTCGGCCCAGAATAAGCCCAATTGGAATGGGCCCGATGAATGTTGGCATATTGGGCTCCTATGAAGCTTTCGGCCGAATACATTACTAAGATAAACCTACACTATACAAAAATAGCGTTGTAATTACTGCAGCCTTTGGCAGCATCATAAATGTTGTATCACAACAAAATAAATTCCAACCATACAACAAAAGGCCTGTTGGCATAAAGTTTACAGTCCTTGCAGATAAAAGCACCATCAGATGTATAGAAGGACAATTCATTTCACTTGAGTGCTTATGTTTCAGGCTGTAGAATCTGATGGAGCAACACAATCTCCCCCTTTTTTCCGCCATCGCTCTTGAATAATGAAGCAAATGTCTGATAGTCTGGTTTCAAAACCATTCATATCTTCATGACATTTGTCAACCACTATTTTAGTTTCCGACACAACGTCCATTAGGGATTAGACTTGTGTCTGGATCACAGATATATCACTCTGTCTAGCTGAAAGATTTTGTTCAGTAGGCGATTTGGACGAGGTTACCTTGACAACCAACCCAGAATTACGTAGGAAGGTGCTTTTTGACTGTTAGTGGAGAGATACTGACACTCTGCAGCAAGAGGTGACATTGTGCGTGTGGTAGCCTCGTCATCTTCAGGTGGTTGTGGCTGTTCAATCATTTGTTCCATAGCTTGCTGAAAGTTTGAACTTGTAGATTAGTGTACCAGATAAGTTACTAATGAGACACAAACAAACAAATTAGGTTTCACGTTAATACATAACTTATTTTGGTGAACTAATGTAATACATTAGCATGTATTATAGTGCCAACTACAAAATAAAATCACTTTAGGAACATATGTCCATGTAGCATGCCTACTTTATTGTCTATTTCCTCACATTCGTTGACATCTAAGGATAAAGAGACATGGTTTAAAGTAGGATGAACATAGTATGACATCATTCATATCATGGGCAAACAAATATAAAACAAACAGGCTATTCTATCATTGTGTGCGCACGTGAACATCACTAGTAGATTACAGATCAAGATTAAAAGAATATCCTTCATCTCTTATAAACCATGTATGGTGAAATGATACGTTAAGACAACTGTGTATAAAACTGAACAGAGTAACTAACATTGGCTGCAAACCAAGCAGTTAAATAAACACATCATAGTACCAATCAGTTCGAAGGCAGGAGGAGTAAGGACTTACAACAGCGGCCTGAACTGGTGTGCTCGTGCCCATCATCTTGCTGGTGTGGCAATCCTTGAAGATTTGCACTGCACTCGATTCAGGTTCTTTTTCGTCCGCACGGGTTTTCCTCTGTATTTGGAACAAGTCAATATAGATACGATAATATGGCACCAAAAAAAGAAGGAAGTAGCAGCTATTTACAAGAGCCTCACAGTGTGCAATATAGCTACAAGATCCTGTTGTTTGTTGGAATTTCACTTTAGAATGGTTGGTCTTGTTTTTCAAACAGTTAGCCTAGAAGAAGATACATTTGTAAGGCACATACATAAATACAAGTTCAATATGTGTTCTGATCAAATACATATACCCTACCTGATACTTTGGATTAGACCAGTGTTTAACAAGGGCTGTCCAGTCTTCATCTGTAATATATTCCACTGGAGATGTTTGGGTGATTTCATTGTTAGCCTTGCCTTCAAAGTGAGATTTTCTAAGGTGGTACCGATACTGTCGCAGAGCAGACTGAAAAACATGAGTGCATGCTTGTTTAGTTGCATCATCTTTCGGATCCAACTTGAACCTCATCTATTGAAAAAAGAATGTGAGTCTTATTAGGAGGAAGCTAGAAAGTATGGCACAGAGCAAGACAATATTACAAATTGCGATGAATAACTTTACTTACAGATAAATGGTCAAGGAAGGTGTTAAACTGGGTACTGTCTTTCTCATTCCTGTACTGGATCCATGTTGGGAGGATACGTGCATAACACCTAACGGCAATGGCTGCCTCTGATACTAACTTGGTTGGCTCTGTAGCATCACATGGCCTTTTTAAACCTGCCTCAAAATGGATCTCCATTCTTCCTCCTTTAGATTTTGTTAATCTGTCAAGCATTATCCCTGATGTCTGTTTGCGCTTGCGCCGTGGTGCTAGTTCAACAACGAATAAGGAAAGTGTTAGTGCACATCAAACTGTGAGAGTTCATATAAAGGAGCATGGAAGTGCAACTTGACTCGGTCAGCTACCGTCTTGGTGTTGATGCTCATGAGGTTCATCTGATCTTGTCAAGTCTTGTTGTGTCAGCAGTGCTTCGGAAGTAGTGTTAGGTGTGAATGCATCTTGGGAACTGGCCAGTTCCAAAGCAAACGAAGGAGTAAATCATTGAGATGCTGGTACAATTGAAGCGAATGCTGCAGCTGGTGGAGCAGGTGATACTGTGTTTGTAGATTTAGCTGGTGAACTTGGACCTTCTACTGCACTATAAGTACCAGCAGAATCTCGAGGGCAGATCCTTTTCCGTTTCACCCGACGAGTAACTCCATTCCCTACTATATTCTTTTCCTTGCTCTTTTTTGACTTTGCCATGTCAAGGCATACCCACAACACAAAAGAATAAAATCGCTCTTCAGAACTCATTGATGCATGATACAAACAAGCAATACTTTGATGTAAGACAACCGTATGAGGATGGAATATGTAAGAAAAACAGGACGACATGACATATTGACAGCTATGATGTGTAAACTAAGCAGAAGGATTTTCAAGAAGATAGAAGTAATGCAAGCTAGACACCATATGAAAGATGCAACCAATATCACTCTGCCTTGTCATAAGTGGCATTTCGAAAAATTAGAAGCAGTACAACATAGAAATCAATGCAAGATGTAACCACTATCAAACTGCCATGTTAAAAGCGTCCAATCTTGAGTGACTGATGCAGGATACACAACAGTAGTACTTTGATGTAAGAACATGGTATGATTGATAGATGCAGTGTATTCTATACACAGAAAGGCATGTGATATGCACATGTATAACGTATAAACTCAGCAGGTGCAATTTAATCAAAATAGAAGAAATACAGGCTAGACAATATATGCAACATGAAACCAATTATCACATTGTCAACTTAGAGCAAGAACCTGCGATGGTGGAGTACGGGAGATGAACTCATCATGTATACTTGGGACTTCAACTTCATTAGCAGTAGCAGTGGCAAGTCTAGAGAGTCTCTGTTTGCGTCGGTTCGGAGGACCAGCAGCATCACCTAACTTCTTTTCCTTCCTATTTTCTGATATTGCCTTATGAAGTCAAAACCAAAAGAAGATGAATAAAATTAGCTCTGCATAACTGGTTGATGCATGATACAGACGAACACTACTTTGATGTAAGGCAAGCACATGATAGGAGGATGGAATATGTATGAAAAACAGTAAGCAGAAGGCATTTTAACAAAATTAGAAGAAATGAAAGCTAGGCACCATATGAACATGCAACCAATATCAATCTATCAGGTAAATAGTGTCTCGTCATAAGTGCCATTTCAAGAAATTAGAAGCAGTACAAGCTAGAAGACAATGCAAGATGCAACCTACATCACACTCCCAAGTTAAATGTGTCTTATGGGTAAGTGATCGTTGCAGGTATAAGTTGTAAGCTACGCAGATGCAATTCAACAAAATCAGAAGCAATACAAACTAGACATCATATGGAACACGCAACCACATATAACAGTTCCAAGTTAGAGCAAGCACCTGTGATGGTGGAGTAGGGGAGATGTGCTCATCATCTACACATATGTTCTAGAAACAGGAACATGTGTCATATTCACAGGCATTATGTGTAAAGTAAGCAGATGCAATTCAACAAAGTTAGAAGCAATACAAGCTAGACATCATGCGCAGCATGCAACCACATATAATAGTGTCAAGTTAGAGCAAGCACCTATGATGGTGGAGTAGGGGAGATGTGCTCATCATCTACACAGTTACGTTAACTGTCCAGCCTTGAGTTGTCTTGCGAATCTTGTTGGTAGGATGGCGGAGTAGAATCTGTAGAGACCCTCTATTCGAGTTGCTCCGAAGGGCCACCATCATCCACTGTCGGACTAATTTCCTTCAGCTGTATTGATTTTGCATTGTGAAGTCAAACTGATAAGAAAAAGGAACAAAATTCGCTCTTCAGAACTCATTCATGCATGATACTGATGAACACTACTCGGATAAAGGCAAACACATGATTCGAGGATGGAATATGTATGAAAAACAGGACGGCGTGACATATTCGCACCTATGATGTGGTAACTAAGCAGAAGGCATTTCAACAATACAAGCACTGCAAGCTAGACACCATATGAAAGGTGCAACCAATATCACTCTGCCAAGTTCAAACTATCTAGCGTTTCAACAAATTAGAAGCAATACATGTTTTTTCTATAACGGGTGAATTTTATTAACTCAAAATGAAGCATCAAGAGGATACAAACACCATGAGTATACACTCGGCCTCTGCATAGCTAGGATGCACACAGCCGACATCAACACACACACACAATGACACAAAAAACACGTCGACAAGTAGCAAAGTCATGTATGACCAAAGCTATGCTTAAGCGAGAAAAAAAACCCTGAAGCGATCAAATCCGTGATCGACAAACTAGAACAAAAACAGTATCCACACCAATCATCTCATGACACCACAAGGACGACGAAGTTCTTCAACAGCAACGCCTTCAGAAAGGGAGCGATGCTCAAGTGCCGCCGTCACCGGATCCAACCACCAAGGTCTTGAATCTAGGATTTCACCTAGAAGAACCAGTCTAAGCATCTCCGAGCAATGCCTTCAACAAGGTAATGATGCAAAACGTCACCATTGCTAGGTATAACCAACTCAGGTTAGTCCTAAGTTTTCACTCCGGAGCACAAGACCGGGTGCTCGAGAAGCACCACAACAAAAGTCAATCATATGTTGTCGCCACCACTTTTCCGTAATCCCAGTAGCTACATGCAATGTGAAATTGCCGCCGCCACACAACCATCCCTCTGTGTCATGTCATCATCCATAGATTGCATCTCATCGACAAAGGTAACCATCGGATCTAAAGAGAGGAACCTCACAAAGACCTTTAGATAACCACTGCAATCCGCAATGAAGTCGCTGGATGGAGCACACCACCGCCGACTGCCATCAGCCAAGGAGAGCCCTGCCCAGGCACGTTGGCGTAGCCGCCAGGGGAGGACATGCCCAGGAACCTCACAAAGGAGCAGTACATGCTAGAAATCATATGCAAGACACAACCAATATCACAGTGGCGACTTAAAGGTGCCTTATCATAAGTGACTGATGCGGGATATGCAAGAACAGTAGTTTGATGTAAGAACATGGTGTGTCAGATATAGTATGTTCTAGAAACAGGAACACATATCATATTCACAGGCATTATGTGTAAAGTAAGCAGATGCAATTCAACAAAGTTAGAAGCAATACAAGCTAGACATCATACGCAACATGGAACCACATATAATAGTGCCAAGTTAGAGCAAGCACCTGTGATGGTGGAGTAGGGGAGACGTGCTCATCATCTACACAACTACGTTGAGTGTCTGGCCTTGCATTGTCTTGCGAATCTTGTTGGGAGATGGCGGAGTAGAATTTGTAGAGACCCTCCATTTCAGTTGCTCGGAAGGACCACCATCATCCAATGCCTTACCAATTTCCTTCCGCTTTATTTATTTTGCATCGTGAGGTCAAACTGACAAGAAAAAGGAATAAAATTCGCTCTTCAGAACTCCTTCATGCATGATACTGACGAACACTACTCTGATGAAAGGCAAACTCATGATACGAGGATGGAATATGTATGAAAAACTGGACGGCTTGACATATTCACACCTATGATGTGGTAACTAAGCAGAAGGCACTTCAACAAATTAGAAGCACTGCAAGCTAGATATCATATGGAAGGTGCAATCAATATCACTCTTCCAAATTAAAACTGACTCGTCATAGGTGGCGTTCATCAAACTAGAAGCACTACATGCTAGAAATCATATTCAGGACGCAAACCAATAACACACTGCCAACTTAAAGGTGTCCCATCATATGTGACTGACGTGGGATACACAAGAAGAGTAGTTTTATGTAAGAACATGGTGTGATAGACAGATATAGTATGTACCAAAAACAGGAAAGCGTGTCATATTCACACGTATCATGTGTAAGCCAAGCAAATGCAGTTTACACTAATAAATTAGGAGCAATACAAGCTAGACACCGTATGCAACATGCAACCAGATATCACACTACCAAGTTAGAGCAAGCACCTTGGATGGTGGAGTAGGGGAGCAGAGACTTGGAACTTTTAATGCACTAGCAATACATGGAGAATCCGTACAGATGCTTCATTTACGTTGCTGCAGAGGACCACCATCATCGCCTTCCTTACTCTTTTCCTTCCTCTTTTTTGATTTTTCCTTGTCAAGTCAAACCCACAAGAAAAAGGAATAAAATTTGCTCTTCAGAACTCATTGATACATGATACTGACGAGCACTACTTTCATGTAAGACAGCCGCATGATGACAGTATGGAACATGTATGAAAAACAGGACGACATGACATATTGACATGTATGATGTATAAAGTGTAAACTAAGAACAAGGTGTTTGAACTAGTTAGAAGCAATGCAAGCTAGAAACCATATGAAAGATGAACCAATATCAGGCTAGAAATAATATGCAATATGCAACGAATAAAGGTGTCTCATCGTAAGTGATTGATGCAGGATATAGAAGAGAGGTAGTTTGATGTCAGAACATGGTTAACACATAGATGTAGTGTGTACCAAAAATAGGAAGGCATGTCATATTCACAGGTATAATGTGTAAACTAAGAATATGCAATTTACCCTAATTAGAAGCATTACAAGCTAGACACCGTATGCAACATGCAACCACATATCACACTGCGAAGTTAGAACAAGCACCTGTGATGGTGGTGTAGGGGAAGTGCGGTCTTCAAGTATAGAGCTATGTTCAATTAGGCTTGTTGTTTCTTGAGAATCATGTGGAGATGATGAAACTGCACTCTTTATAAGAGTAGCGCGTCTCATACTAACCCACAAGGTGTGACTGTCTCATCATAAGAGATAGATGCAGGATACACAAGAACAGTAGTTTGATGTAAGAACATGGTGTGATAGGCAGATATAGTATGTACCAAAAATAGGAAAGAGTGTCATATTCACATGTATAATGTGTAAGCTAAGGAGATGCAATTTAACAAATTAGGAGCAATACAACCTAGGCACTATATGCAACATGCAACCAAATATCACACTGCCATGTTAGAGCAAGCACCTGGGGTTGTGGAGTAGGGGAGATGAGATTTGGAACTTGCACTGCAGTAGGAGTAGCAGGAGAATCTGCAGAGATCATCAGTTTCGGTTAGGTGATCCATGTATGAGTTCTGTGGGGAGAACTGCTTCCGCCCCGTATACCAGGGCAAAAGGTGTCTGGCTGGTGGCTCGATTTGGCGTCATCCTGATCAACCAAAGAACCACCGGCAACTCATCAATCCAACGCCTTCTACTATTGTGCAGCTTGTCAAAGGTCTTCGTTCTCAAGCCTTGCAACACTTCAGCATTTTCCCTCCCCGCTTGGCCGTTGCTCCGTGGATGTGCCACGGAAGCAAAACAAACCTTGCTGCCGAGGTCTCGGGTGTACTGCATGAAGGTGTGGCTTGTGAACTGCGTGCTGTTGTCGGTGATGACTCTGTTTGGCACACCAAAATGGCAGACCAGTCCTTTGAAGAATTTGACGGCTGACTGAGCAGTCACCTTCCTCACTGCTTCCACCTCTGGCCACTTTGTGAACTTGTCGATTGCAACGTACAAGTACTCAAAGCCCCCGACAGCGCGGGGGAAAGGGCCCAGTATATCGAGCCCCCAGACCAAGAATGGCAAGGATAGAGGGATTGTTTGAAGGGCTTGAGCTGGTTGATGAAGCTTCTTTGAATGGAACTGGCACACTTCACACTTGGTGATTAGTGCCGTCGCATCCTGGAGGGCGGTGGGCCAGAAGAAACCTTGCCAGAACGCCTTCCCGGCAAGGGCCCTTGACCCTATGTGGGAGCCACATATGCCTCCATGTATCTCTGCCAACAGCTCTAGTCCTGCCTCCCAGGGGATGCACTTGAGTTTTACACCGTTCAGCCTTCTCCGTTACAGAACGTCATTGACGAAATGGTACAGGGCGGACCGGCGGGCTACTTTCTCCGCTTCTTCCTGCTCCTCGGGAAGCTCCCCTGTTTGGAGAAATCGGACAGTATGCTGCGCCCATGACGGAGCCTGAGGCTCGATGGCAAGGACCAAAGGCATCTCTTCTGCCATGGGAGCGGATGTCTCTACGGCCAGGGCCTGACGCCCCGCCGGAGCCAGTTGCTCTTGGGCAGGCTCAGCGTCCGCAGCAGTACCCTTGCCAGCAGCCCCGGGGGGCTCGGTAGGAAAGTACTTGCCGGGACCTGATTTTCTCTGCTTGCTCTGCCCTGCTGATGGATCGACGAATGGTTGAGTTAACCAGAGCAAAAAGGTACCTGGTTCCATAGGTAGCTAGAATGCGGCACACTTTGACAGGTAATCGGCGATGTCGTTTTCCGCTCGGGGGACATGCTCCGCCTAGATACCGTCAATGCGTTCCTCCAGCTCCCTCACCTCATCTACATATGCTTCCATCAGTGGGCTCTGATAATCTTTGTTGACTTGCCTGACAACGAGCTGCGAGTCACCCCTGACGATGAGCTTCTTAACCCCGAGGTCTGCCGCGATCCTGAGACCGGCAAGCAACCCCTCATACTCGACGGTGTTATTGGTGGACATCTCCCTGGAGAAGTGCATCTGGATTACGTACTTGAGGTGCTCTCCGGTGGGTGCGACGAGCAGCACACCGGCACCGGCGCCTTGCAGCGAGAAGGCTCCATCAAAGTACATGATCCAGTTGCGGTCTGCTTCCTTGCCGGGGAGAGTAGTCTCCTGGATTTCTTTGTCAGGCTTTGAGGTCCATTCCGCGATGAACTCCGCCAAGACTCTGCTCTGAATTGTCGAGGTACTCTCAAACTTTAAGACGAAGCTTGACAACTCCAAGGCCCATTGCACAATCCTTCCGGTTGCGTCCGGGTTGTGCAGTATCTGTTGCAACGGGAGGCGGGTGACGACAGTGATCTCGTGGGCCTGAAAGTAGTGACGCAGCTTCCTCGAGGCCATAAGGAGGCCGAAGAGCAATTTTTGCACACCGGAATACCTTGACCTAGCCCCCTGCAAGAGGGAGCTGACAAAGTAAACCGAGTGTTGTATCATCTTTTTCTTGGGCACCACTTCACTTGACCGCGCAGGCATCGCCTTGGTGGCACCAGACTCTGCCGGGGGCCGCGCCTTGTCGGCACTAGGCCCTGCCGGGGGAATCTTCGGCTTGCCATCCGCTGGTCCTGCCGCCATTGCTGCCTCCTCGTCAACCTCCCTCTGTGCCACTAGTGCGGCGCTGACCACTTGATTCGTTGCCACCAGATACAAAAGTAACGACTCTTGTGGTTTAGGCGCAACTAGTATTGGCGTGGAGGAAAGGTATTTCTTCAGGTCCTGTAGTGCGGCCTCAGCTTCTGGGGTCCACTCTATTGGGCCCGCCTTTTTCAAGATCTTGAAAAAGGGAAGGGCATGCTCAGCGGACTTGGAGATGAACCGGCTCATGGCGGCAACACAGCCGGTGAGCCGACGCACATCCTTGACCCGCTTGGGCGCCTCGATCTGCTCAATAGCCTTGATCTTGTCTGGGTTTGCCTCGATCCCGCGCTGTGACACGAAGAACCCAAAAAGCTTGCCGGACGGGATGCCGAAGACGCACTTCTCAGGGTTCAACTTGAGGTTGATCTTGCGCAGGTTGGCAAATGTCTCTTCTAGATCTTGCACAAGGGTCGGCCCGTCCTTGGTTTTGACCACTATGTCATCCATGTAGGCTTCCATATTTCTATGGAGCTGAGGTTCAAAACCAATTTGGACTGCTCTTGCAAATGTTGAGCCAGCACCCTTCAACCCGAAAGGCATCCGTAAAAAGCAATACGTACCACCTGGGGTGATGAATGTTGTCTTCTCTTCATCTTCTCTTGTCATGAAGATTTGGTGGTAGCCTGAGTAGGCATCGAGGAATGATAACAGATCACATCCGGTCGTGGAGTCAACAATCTGGTCGATGCGCGGCAATGCAAAGGGATCCTTAGGACAAGCCTTATTGATATCTGTGTAATCAATACACAGCCTCCACTTCCCATTCGCCTTGCGCACCACTACCGGATTGGCCAACCATGTTGGATGGAGCACCGCACTACAAAAAAAATACACTTCCGTGATGATACGTGTTTGTCACACTAGGTCGCTTTTTTTGTCATGCATGTACATCCATGACAAATTTATGACAGAATCAAGATAGTCATACATGTGCTGTCGTAGAAGTGTTCCATGACATTACCAAAATTATCATCACAGAAGTTGCCACTTCCATGACGATAAGTCGCGCGTCACAGAAGTGCTTTCGTCAAGGGTGACCGACACGTGGCATCCACCGTAACGGAATGCCATTAAGCTATCGGTTCGGGTTTTGGATCAGATAACCCGTTAACAGCCCCGACTAATGGGAAGTTTCCACGTGTAAAATTCTTATTGGCCGGACGAAACACATGTCAGCTCGTCAGTGGGTCAGATAGGCGCCTATGATATGTCGACACGTGGCACGGCCCAACAGTGGCCCATTTAGCTTACAATGCCGGCCCGTTTGACTTGGTCAAAAGTTAACGGGCTGGCCCATGAAAAGCCTGTTAACGGTCTCTTTGCAAATAGCCCATTTTACGGCCCGTTAACTCACGGCCCGTTAGGCCCTAAAGGAATCGGCCCAACAACATCATGTGGGCCGTCGAATATAATACCAGCCCATTTCACTTTTGGCCCATGTATGGCCCACGACGTCTTTCGGCCATATGAGGCCTTCGTATCTTTCGGCCCATTACAGGCCCACGGTGAGTCTAGCCCATAATGAACAGTAATTTTCTTTATACCCGTTAACGGCCCGTGATTTACATGGGCCGTTTCCAACCTGTGTTAGCTTTCGGCCTATTGACAGCCCATACGTTCTTGGGCTCCTTTTCGGCCCTCAATTACTTCCAGCCCGTTACTGGCATGTTCCCCTAATGGGCCAAATTCGGCCCATGGCAAGAGTCGGCCCGTTACTGGCCTGTTCCACTAGTGGGCCAAATTCGGCCCATGGCAAGAGTCGGCCCATTACTGGCCTGTTACCCTAATGGTCCAAAATCGACCCATGGCAAGAGTCTGCCCATTTCTGGCCTGTTAACCCGTTGCCCCGTTTCTAGCCCGTCCTATTTTCTGGCCCATTAACGACCCGTTATGCCTGTGACAGAATTAAGCTTTTGCTGTCCTACGGCCTGTTAACGGCCTATTACCGTGCTGGGCTGATACCAATTACGCCCGATTTTGGCCCATGTAGACACATTTATCCGACGGCCCGAGGGCCACCGATTACAGGCCCATTTATCGACGGCCCGTAGGAGACCCGTGGATCCTACGGCCTGTATATGGCCAATGGTGGTTGCGGCCACTAGCAAACCAGGGGAAAAGAACACTAGGAAATAAATAAGGCTGAAACTAACACTAGGCTATTAAGGCGATTGCACAGATTACATCCACTCGGCATCAAAGATCGCCACCAGTGCAAATATAGGGAACACCCTACACTATACAAAAATGGCTTGTTGTTTTCTTCAGGCGGTGGCTGCATGTTAAGAATACATTTTGTATCGCACCAAAACAAGTTACAACTATATAACAAAAGGAAGGTTGGCATAAAACTTAACAGTCTAGCAGATAAATGCACCACCAGAAGTTTAGAAGCTCAGTTCATTTGACCTGACTGTTACGTTTTCATGCTGTATTGTCCGATGGAGCACCATAACCCTCGCCTTTATTTCCCCTAGGCTCCTGAACAACATAGCAAACGGCTGATAGTCTGGTTTCAAAACCATGCATATCTTGACGACATTAAGCAATGTTTCTCCTTGTTTCGCAAAGGGTCTCTGTTAGGGAATGGACTTGTGTCTGGAGCGCAGATACAACATTGCTTTGAGCTTGCATATCTTGATCATGAGGCAGTTTGGACGATATTGCCTTAACCACCAACCTAGTATTACGCAGGAACGTGCTTTTGGCACTGTTAGTGGACAGGTACTGACCCACTACAGCAAGAGCTGACATTGCAGTTATAGTTGCCTCGCCACCTTCAGAAGGTGGCGGTTCCACCATTTTTTCCATAGCTCACTGAAAAGTTGAGGTTTTACATTAGTAGTACCAAAACAGAAGATATTAAGGAGGCAGCAAAACCAAACAAAATAGCTTTGGTCTATATACAGAACTTATTATGGTGAACCCATGTAAAATATTAGTTGTATTTTATTGCAAAGTACATAATAAAACCAGGTTCCAAACATATGACCATGTACCATCGCTAATGTATTGTCTATTTCTTCACATTGTATTGAGGGCTAAGGATGAAGAGACGAAGTTTATAATACAGTAAGCATAGTATGACGTCATTCATATCACAAAACAACTGAGAACAGACAAACATGCAATTGTAACATTGTGTGGGCAGGTCCAACATGGAATTAGATTACGGGTCAAGATCAAAGGAACATCACTCCTCTCTTTTAAATCTTGTAAGGTGCAATGATACGCTAAGACAATTGTGTATAAAATTGAAATGAGTAATAGACATTGCCTGCAAACCACGCAGTTCAAGGCACAAGTCGGAGTAAGTAGTAGTTAAAAGGAATGAGGATTAAGGACTTACAACAGCGGCTTTGACTGGTGTAGTCATGCCCTTCTTCTTGCTGGTGTGACAGTCCTTGAAGATTTCCACAGCATTTGGTTCAGGTACTTTTTGGTCCTTGCGGGCTTTCCTCTGCATTTGGTTCAGGTACTTTTTGGTCCTTGCGGGCTTTCCTCTGCATTTTGAACAAGTCAATATAGATCTGATAATATGGTACAACGAAAAGAGTGAAACGGCAGCTATTTACAAGAGCCTCGCAGTGTGCAATATAGCTACGAGATCCTGTCCTCTGTTGGAATTTCACTTTCGTACGGTTGGCCTTGTTCTTTGAACAGTTCACCTACAAGAAGATAAATTTGTATGGCACATGCGTAAATAGGACTTCAACATGTGATCTGATGACATATATGTAATATACCTGATACTTCGGATCAGACCAGTGTTTAACGAGGCCTCTCTAGTCTTCATCAGATATATTTTCCACTGGAGATGTTTGGCAAGTTCACTGTTAGCCTTGCCTTCAAAGTGAGTTTTCCTCAAGTTATACCGATACTGTCGCAGAGCAGACTTGAAAACATGGGTGCAAACTTGTCTGGTTGCATCATCTTGGCTATCCAACTTGAACCTCATCTGTTGAAAATTATGGGAGTCTCATTATCAGCAACCTAGAAAGTATTGGACAGAGCAAGACGATATTACTAGTTTCCATACATAACCATACTTACAGATAAACGGTCGAGGAAGGTGTTGAACTGGGTTTCGTCTTTGTCATTCCTGTACTGAATCCATGTTGGGAGGATACGTACATGACACCTAATAGCAACTGTTGCCTCTGATACTAACTTGGCTGACTTTGTAGCATCACGTGGCCGTTTTAAACCTACCTCAAAACGGATCTCCATTCTTCCTCCTCTAGATTTAGTTAACCTATCGAGCATTATCCCTGATGTTTGTTTCCTCTTGCGCCTAGGTGCTAGTCCGGCAACAAACATAGGAAGTGTTAGTGTACATCAAACTCTGAGACTGCATATAAAGAAGCATGCAACTGTAACTTGACTCCAGCAGCTACCTTCTTGCTGTTGAAGCTCACAAGGTTCATCTGATATTGCCTACTCGTCTTGTGTCAAGAGTGCTTGGGAAGTAGTGTCAGGTGGCAAGGGAGCTTGGGAACGTGCTGCTAGCTCAGTTGACGCACGAGTACGTCGTGCAGCTGGTAGTACTGTGGTAGGAGTTGCAAGAACTAGGGCTGTCTCTGCTTGTTTGGTGGCAGCTATTTGTTTCTGTTTGTCTTTTTTTGCAACTCATGTAGCATGGGATGCCATGTTTGTAGAATTTTCTGCTGGACTTTGACCTTCTATTGCACCATCAGTACCAGCAAAATCTGCAGGATTCATCCACTTCTCATTCCCTGCCATTCTGTGTTTCTTCCTCTTTCTCTGTGCCATGTTAAGTCAAGCCGACAAGAAAAACGAATAACAATTTAGTTCTTCAGAACAAATTGATGCGTGATGCAGACGAACTGAACTTTGATGTTAGACAACCACATGATAGGAGGATGTAATATGTATGAAAAACAGGACGGAAGAGATAACCAGAACTATGATTTGTAAACTAAGAAGAAGACATTTCACCAAATTAGAAGCAATGCAATGCAAGGTAGACACCATATGAAAGATGCTACAAATATCGCTCTTCCAAGTTCATAGTGTCTCATCATAAATGGCGTTTAAACAAATGTGAAGCAGTACAAGAAATAAATCATATGCAAGATGCAAACAACATCACACTACCATGTTAGAGGTCTCTCATCATTAGTGCCATTGCATACTGATAGCATTGCATATTCATAGCTTATGATGTGTAAACTAAGGAGAAGGCATTTCAACAAATTAGAAGCAATGAAAGCTAGACACCATATGAAAGATGCAACAAATATCACTCTACCAAGTTAAAACTGTCTCGTCATAAGTGGCATTTCAACAAATTAGTATTACAAGCTAGAAAAGAATGTGAGATGTAACCTATATCACACTCCGAAGTCAAACGTGTCTTATGATAAGTGATTGTTGCAGGTTACACAACAGTAGTAATATGATGTAAGAACAGGGTGTGATAGGCAGATATTGTATGTTCTAGAAACAGGAACACGTGTCTTACTCAAGTATAATGTGTAAAGTAAGCAGATGGAATTCAACAAAATTAGAAGCAATACAAGCTAGACATCACACATAACATGCAACCACATATAACAGTGCCAAGTTAGAGGAAGCACCGGTGATGCTACACTAGGGGAGACGTGCTCATCATAAACATAGCTTTGTTGAGTGTCTATGCATGTATTGTCTTGGAAATCATCTTGGGGGTGTGGAGGAGTAGAAACTGTAGAGGCCCTCCGTTCGGAAGGAGCACCTTTGTCCGCTGCCTTACTAACTTCCTTCCGCTTTATTGATTTTGAATTGTCAAGTAAAACCGACAAGAAAAAGCAATAAAATTGTCTCTTCAGAACTCATTCATGCATGATACTAACAATCACTACTTTGATGTAAGGAAAACACATGATACCAGTATGGAATATGTATGAAAAACAGGACGACATGGCATGTTCACAACTGTTTGTGTAAACTAAGCAGAAACCATTCCAGCAAATAAGAAGCAATGCAACCTAGACACCACATGAAAGGTGCAACCAATATGACTCTGCCAAGTTAAAAGTGTCCCATCATAAATGGAATTTCAACAAATTAGAAGAAGCGCATGCTATAAATCATATGAAAGATGCAACTAATATCGCACTGCATATACTAAAGGTGTCTCGTCATGTTGATTGATGCGGGATACAAAAAAACAATAGTTTTATGTAAGGACATGCTTAATAGACAGATGTACTATGTACTAAATACAGGAAGGCATGTCACATTAACAGGTATAATGTATAAGCTAAGCAGACTAGCACATGCAGTTTAACCAGATTGGAAGAATTACAATCTAGACACCATATGCAACATGCAACCACATATCACGCTGCCAAGTTAGAGCAAGCACCTGCGATGCTAGTGTAGGGGAAATGCTGTAATCAACTACAGAGCTACGTTCACTATCTTCATGTAGCATTTCTGTTTCTTGAGAATCATGTCGGGAGACTGACGCTGCATTCTTTAAATGAGGAGTAGTCCCCTTGCCTGCCTGCCTCGTCATAAGTGATTGATGAGGGATACACAAGAACATTAGTTTGATGTAAGAACATGGTTAATACACAGATGTACTAGTATGTACCAAAAACAGAAAGGCATGTCATATTCAAAGGTATAATGTGTAAGCTAAGAAGATGCAATTTAACCAAATTGCAAGCAATACAAGCTAGACATATGGCTGGAGTGGTGAGCATGATCATCTAGGACCTGAGAGCCTGGTGGGAGGCGGGCTGCTTCGCCACCATCGCAGCTTTTTAGTTGGCTTCCAGGTGATGCCTATCTTTGATGGGCTTGTCACTGGCTCGGCCAGTGCCCTGACTAGCTATTTGTCTTTTGGTGCTCACGGGATGGTGGTTCTAGTAAAAAAATATCTTTCCTTTTCTTACCGACTTCGGCCTTTCGAATACAAGCTAGACACCATATGGAACATGCAACCACATATGACACCGCAGAGTTAAAGCAAGCACCTGGGATGGTGGTTCATTGCGAGCGAGGTCATCAACTCCAGAGCTACATTTACCGTCTCCATCTGCTGACACTGCACCCTTTAAAGCCTTGAAACATTTTTGGCCTAGCCGCGTACCACGCTGGAGCGACTTCTCTCTATTATTTTCTACTTCTGTCAAGGCAGGGTCTGAAATACCCTTGCATAAAAACACAACAGTGAGAGTAAGGGTGAAGTGTGTGCAGAACTAGTGCACTGTAAAAGTAGCAGATAGTAGGTGGCTGAAAAATAAATAACAGGAGACATATGATAGCTCTACAACATTGCATGGCAAACAAAATTAGATTCTACTCCGTATGATTTTGTAATATATGAGCACAGGAAATGCAGGTACTCCTCCAGCACACCACCACATGTGGTCATATTAAGATAATAGTAGACTGAAAATAAATAGGTCAGTCGATTTTTTTAATGAACCATCCGATCTATAAGGAATGGGCAGATGGCCTTCGCCTACCTCCCGCCAGTCACCGTTGACGATCTTTCTCGAACCGCCAGCGACCACTGGCCCAGACCCCTGCCTCCGTCGCCCCGCCCTCCCATCGACCTCACACCACCGCCGTGCTTGGCAACGCCCCCAGGCCATCCCTTTAATCCCGGCCGACCTCCAGATCGGGCGCCAGTAGCTCTAGGCCGCACACGCCCCTAAGATAAACACCAAGGCGCTGCTTCCCCGGTGTAATAGGCATACTAGCGCCTGTTACGCCGGGGAATGCTTCCGTTGATTGGGAATCAACTGGCCAGAAATTGAAATTCAGGGGGGCGACGGACCTCTAGCTAAGGTGAAATAGTATATGAGGAGAAACCTTGTGCATCGCGAGTTACTAGGAACATCTAGTATCAAGAAGAAGCGGTCAACTAGTGTCTTCTGTGGGATGAATACCGTGCAAGCAGAGACGTAAGATTTGCACGAATAAGGGAAGAGGAGTACATTTTTCGGTTGTCGGTGTGGTCACCCCCACATGTCGCACCGATCTTCTTGTTTTTACCGGGGAAACCGATGTTCTAGAGGGTGCATGCTTGGACGAACCCATGGCCAAATTTTTGACTGTGTTGTCATGGCCGTATGTCGGCGGAGGGGAAGCAGATCCGAGGCGGCGAAGGACGGCGTAGCAGGAACAACTCCGGTGTGGTGGAGGGTGGTGAAGTTGGAGCGGCAGCGGTGAGGCGCAGGACGGCGTGGTTGAACTGGCTCGGGTACGGACGGCTCGGCCTCGGCTTCAACTACTAGCCGTGGAGGGTGTTGCGGTTGAGGTTGCGGTGGACGACGACGTCGGGGTATCGGCTCCGGCGTGATGGAGGAGGGCGGCGGTTGATGGGTGGGATGGGGTGGCGGATGGAGGACGCCGGGGTTTTGCGGCTAGCGGAGAGCTAGTTTTGGCGCCCACGGAGTATGAATGGGGAATCGGACGGGTGGGGGGAACCATGTTACGGTCTGGGACACGCTTGTTTTTGTCTTTTTTGAATAGAAGATGGGACGCGCTTGTTTGAAATTTGGGGAAAGTACAAACTTTCCCCCCTCTTAAATTTGGGACCTACTGCGGGTCGGGGGTAGGATGGTAATCCCAGGTGTCCCAAATAGTGGGCGAGAGCGATTTTGGCCGCGCGCATGTGTGCTTAGGCGCCATTGTGTATGAATGTTTTTCGGATGCAATTGCATGGCATCTAGATGAAGCTACAAACCTACCCCGGTTTAGACCTTTGGACATCGGGCCGGTAGGTTTCACGGGTCGGAGTTATTAGAAAAGTAATTTCCTTGTACTACCAAACATTGGTCTCACGCGGTTTCGGGCGAGTAGAGGCTCTTTTGGCGCTTCGTTCGAAATTTTGAAACACAAGCATTCACGTTTAGAGTACTCTTGAACTATGAGGATTGACCTAAATATACAACGTTATATTTCACCTTGTATGTTTGAAAACCTCATTAAATTATCCGCTTCTTTTTGAAATTTTGACACTTGAAAATCCTATAACTACGATTATTTTGGAATGGAGGAGCTAAATTTGAATCTATTTAGTACACGACTACATATGCTATTATGTACAAAATCAGAGCAAAGATTGGTGCCCCCATAATTTAGGTATAGTTTACAAATGCCATGATATCAAATTCAAATAATTGAATGGAATTCATGTTGAATTCGAGTTTTTTAAACCACCTTAAGTTGAATTCAAATGTATGCTAGTTCATAGGTAGTAGCTATTTATAATGTCCATTGTGTAACTTTCGTATGTATAATGTGCTTTACACACACAACATGAACTATACTCACGTTTATATTCGATTGCTAAAGCGATGCATTGTCTGGAGTTCAAAATACTAACTATGTGGATCAATTGTGTCGAATAATAACATAGACATGCTCAAATTCGATAGAATCTAGATGTCTGATGGATCAATGACCGCCCCTTACGCGAATTGCAAATATCATGATCCCATCCTAATATTTGGATACAATTTATATCTTTAATCAATGTGTAGAGCAGTCTTTTACGTGTAGTTTCACTCTCCATCGGTGGTCTCTCACACATGCTCACACACTCTCTCCCGAGGTGTCTTTCTCGCACACATGCTCTAGATATAACCCTCCCTCTTTCTCGTAACCATTTACAACTGTTTTCACTAACCTTTATCACAAGCACTCTTCCTCTCGCAAACATACACACGCACAATCCTCATCGACCCTTTCTATATACATGGACCTGCCTACGTGTCTCATGTACGCACATTATCTTTACGCCTGTCTCTCACACATTGTCTCACACCTCTCTTCCTAATCGATGAGTATGATTCTAGCAGAGCATTCTGTAGGATGCCCCTTAAAGTTAGGTTAGATGAATAGTAATATCAGAGATAAAGGGGTTACCTTAGTCTGAGAACCTAGGGTTACAAATCCTAGCCGGCTTTGTCAGTGGACACAGAGTCCTTCACAATTCTGCTATCTTTGTCTTGTACGACTAGTCATCCATGGGTCTTCCTAAATGCGTCACGGGCCGACCAATGTGGCGCAAGACGGAACAGAACGAAGGGCCTCACCTTGACCCACCGGACCTCACGCGGTGACACACCCTCTGCCCCCACGTCTCATTATCTTCTCATACCCACACATACCAACACAAACACCACACACACAAAAAATTTCTACTGGTGCCTCTATTCCCTCCCCCCTTGCATATACACAAATGGAATGGAATCTCTTGTCATGACGTCATA
>NC_057807.1:267635150-267643831 GCF_018294505.1 Triticum aestivum | reverse complement strand
ACGTAATACACACACATACCTCTCAAGGCCCCGCCAAATGCATCAACTACACATTCACACATGTAACATCACGTACCCCATTGATCTAAAAAGCCCTCTCTTCATGTTTATTTCGCATACAACATTCCTTTTGAATAAAGTGTGGCAAAAAAAATATTTTAGAGTTTCTACATATATACAACATTAAAAAGTTATATGGAGGATTACGAATGCTAATTTGCATTGCATGGTGCCCACAATGATATTTTTTCCGCACTGTGAATTTGTATATTTTTATACTATATACAAAGTTAGTCATAATAAAGAGAAACGAAGAGCATCTCTCTCTCCATCGCATACCCCCCCTATAAGCCCTTTCACGTATGCATACAAAACTATCTCCAGGTCCTCTAAAAGTAAGCCCCCCCAGAAAATTCAGGCATGTTTCATCTTTCTCTCGCGATATATGTAATGATGATCATTGTATTTGAAGCGAAAGCACGATACGTACATTGGACTTCAGAATCCACTGATTACGGTCACCATTTATGTTTAGTGGTTATTATGCAGTCACGGGCTCACCGTACAACTCTGTATTTGCTCATGACATGACTAGCTGACCAGTTAAACGCTCCACGTGGCACCTCTAGTGTTGCAACACATTATCTCACTACCATCGTGCCCACCTGTTGACTTGTATCTATTCTACATCTACACTCTTATAAAATACATAAAATACACTCTTATAAAAAACAGAGTTGGTGATGATGGTGTGCCTGCCATCCTGCAATATAGGCCGTCCGATTTATATCTGACGGATAGGAAAGAAACTATGACAATTTTGCAAAAAGGTACCCACACACCTCCCCACATTTGCAAATAAGGCCTTCCCTCGTTCATCCTTTTCTCTCACAAGATAAACAAATCATACAAATGCATATTGACGTTACGTGCAACGCACGGGCATCTTGCTAGTAAGAATGAAAACAAACGACAAAAAAAATATTTGGACGGTGGTTCGAAGTCATGACCGCGGGCACAGCGGACAAGGTGGCCTTGTATTGGTATGCTGAGCCGTCTGTTTTAACACACAGGAGCTGGTGTGGTGATTATACACACATGCACGCATGCACACGAACTGCATCCACGCAGCACTCACACAAACACATGCACCCACGCGCGCACGCAACACTCACACGTACACACGCAGCCACGCACGCACACAACACTCACACGCACACATGCAACACTCACATGCACACACGCACGCATGCATGCACACACCAGTACACCACACGACCAACACACACTCTCACGCTCAAGTGCTCAACCTACACGTGCATGCGCACACATCAGGCCCTGACAGACACATACACAACCAGGTGATTCCCGCGCAGGTGTTGAAGCCTTGTCGCGCCTGCGTAAAGCTGTGTTTATCTGACCTTTTGCCTATGCGAACTGACAGGTGGGACCCACAACGAACGTGGTCAATTTAACTAGTCAACATGGCGCCATGCAGACTATTTGGCCGGTCAACAGAGTGCAATCCGATGCTGAGCTGTGAGCAAGTGACAGTATAATCACCGCAAAACGTATATATTGACCGTAATCAGCTTATTCTGAAGTTCGGTGACCGTATTACGCTTTTCTCTCTATAGGCCCTCCAAAACTACATCTCTACACGTTCTCGCATGTTACATCTAACAACTATGCAATACAACACTACTACTACACTCTAACACACTAAATCATATGTGTTTTTAATTTTACTAGATATCATATTGTTACTTATAATTATTCATTTTGCATACATTAAAATTGCCTTTGAAATGTATGGCCAGTATCATCTACCACGCGGGAAAAATCCCGCCCTTTCCTGTTTAATCGGGTTTGTATCGATGGATCGTGCGGAACAGCAAAACTATACTAGTACTATACAGTATGAGTGACAGTTCACTGGGCCGTCGTGTCGTCTACTCCTCTGTCGTAAGAGTGGAGCGCTTGCTTTCATAAATCTTCTAGTCCCTTTCGCCGACATGTGGGACATCAATCTACCGGGTCCACATGCCATACCGGAATACAGTGCAGAGCAGCCAGGGTGAAGCACCCCAGTCATGGTGCCGGTGTAGTAATGATCAATGAGGCGTCAAATCACAAAGCGGCACCTTTCTCGTAGTTAAGTTGGAGGGACGAAGCAACCATCATTTCACTCGTTGCTGAATCTGCTTCTCCCTCATCTTCTTCAACTTAACCACGTGTTGCTTCTTTCGTTGTTCTACCTCATGTGGGACACGGATCGGCTTGGTAAAGCACTGACACGTGGGACCGCATGTTAGCAAACCGCCAGGACAACGTCCTCCGAAAATAAGAAGCCTAATCCTAGACATACAAAGGGCTACGTAGCTGCTACGTATACTTTCCATCTAATCTATATATGCCCCCCTAATTTTCAGGTGGGGTGGGCCTAATCCTCTCCTTTAATCCAATCAAATAGTCCCACATCACATCAGTTTGTAACTTTACGTAAACCATTACGTGGATGTAGCATTGCTCAAATAAGAAACCTCCCCCGTCATCCGCGCGGCAAAATCACCTCCTTTTTACTAATCTCGATTCTATAATTTTTTTAGATCAATATAATTGAGATTTGTATAGATAGCACACAGGAGCAAAACCAAGTGGTACGGTTAAGGGCATCCACAATGTGTAGCCAAATGTGAAAATAGCTTTTGGCATCGTGGGAACCATTGTGGACGGTGTTGCCGAAGTGAAAAAGATGGAACCGAAGCTCCGTGATTGATTGATTGAAGGAATAGAAAAATGTAACGTCTCTCCTCTTTCTCCCATGCTTGGACGCATGTAGTACTACAGTATAGAGAACAGAGTCTACTCCCCTGTCCCTTCTATCACAAATCACAAAGAAGTGAGGCGTCAAATCACAAAAGCACGGACGAAGCAACCATCATTTCACTCTTCGCTGACTCCGCTTCTCCATCGTCTTCTTCGAGAAGCCATCTCACCGCATTAGTTACTCCTAGTAGTACTAGTAAAGGACTTCCTGGATGCAAATGGTGTTCTCCGTCGAACGCACTTCGCCAAACCACCACCAAAAAAATATCATCGACGTCACCGCAATGGGGAAGGAATTCAAATATAGTTACTACCTCCATTTTTTTGTACACAAGGCCAATATATCAAAATTACAATTTGGAAAGGGCCACTAACACTAATCGAGGCAAAATTGATGGGGTTAGCAACCAAGGACATTAATATCCCCTGCATGCATGCGGAAGTGAGAAGGTTGGTTTGCATGGCGCTGCATTAATCAAGCGATGAGGAGTGAGATGGTTAGCTCTTTGGTCTTTGGAGAAGAAAATACACATTAATTGACACGTGAAACGAGGATTTGTATCGATTAAATCCCGCGAAGGACAACCCAGCCTTTCTTTTTTAACACTAGTACTCCTAGTACATACGTACTTATCCTGTTTGGGTCTAGGCCTTGCATTGCCAAACTTCGCCACACATTTTTGACAAGCTTGCCTAAAGTTTTCAAAATGAGAAGGAGGTACACTTGCGCACGGCTATCGCGGTCGCACCGCACCCTCACACGGTCGCTCCTGCATGCCGCGGTCGCACCGCACCCTCACATAGTCGCTCCTGCACGCTGCAAACCCAACCAAGGGAACGCACCCTAACTGACACGTGATGTCGCATGTGAACACACCAAACTCAGCCATCCTATCGCTGACACATAATTTTCGTTCATAGAGTATGTTTATCCAACCGCATGTTGGGGAGTATCCATACAGCCCGTGCGGTGGTCTGTTGGGGAAGAAGAAGAGGTGGGGAAGAAGGAAAGAAGGGTTAGGAGACGTAGGATATTCATCCAACCACCTGAAATGGTAGACTGACCCAAGTCAGGCGACTTGCATAACAAATATATGTTTTTACATAGCAAAAGATCCATGAAAACAACAACATAAAGAAAAACTATCACTGCTCGTGGAAAGAGACGGCCTCGTCGTCTTTGGCTGTCGGCGCGAACCAGCCATCGCTACCGACGTGTGTCTCCGCACCGTGGTTGTCCTCGGCCTCCAGCTACTCGTTCAAGCGGAGCGTGCGGGTGCTTTGCACGGACGAGTGCACATCCCAGTTCAAGTCGAGGATGTCCGGTTCCGCCTGCAGGAGGGCCTCGATGGCAGCGGCATCCGTGCACTCTGTGTTGAGTCGAGCCTCCGCCGCCCGGTTCAAGTCGAGGACGTCCGGTTCCGCCTGCAGGAGGGCCTCGATGGCAGCGGCATCCGTGCGCTCTGCATCGAGTCGAGCCTCTGTCGCCCGGTTCTAGTCCAGGACGTCCGGTTTCGCCTGCAGGAGGGCCTTGATGGCAGCGGCATCTGCGTGCTCCGCCTCAAGTTGAGCCTCCGCCGCCCGGTTCACATCCACAACATCCGGTTCCACCTGCAGGAGAGCCTCGATGGCAGCGGCATGCGCGCGCTCCGTGTCGAGCTGAGCCTCTGCCTCCCGTTCCTCCTTTAGTATCGCCATGTTGAACCGCTGGTCCGCCTGCACCATGCGGAACTCGGACGCCGGCACGAAGTCGACGCCCATCGTCTAATACCATCGGGGGCCTTCTACGCTGCGACCTCCGCCATGAACATTGGATCGGCTTCCTCCTCCTCGTAGCTTGGCTCCAGAGAACTCGGGGATTGGCCCGCCGCAAAGCGAGCTTGGGAACGGAGGTCTGTGGCGCTGACCGCCACCGCGATTTCTGCGTGACGCTCCGGCATCAGCATCTTGTAGTAAGTGATCTTGCAGCGCACCATGGATTTCCGACGAACTAGGGGACGCTTGATGCGGGCTAGGGGATCGAAAGGTGGGGGAATGGGCTGGAGATTTGGTGTGGTTTTAAGGCAGTGGCTGGCGTAGGACGAGCAGCGAAGGTTCTGGTGTGCATAGTGGTTCCGGTGACGACTAGTCAATTGGTTTTGGCTGTACATCGCTCTTGTCACGTTTGCGTTGCAGCCCGGCACGCTGGACCCTCCACGTCCCCCACCGAATGGAACGCGCTTCGTCTTGCATTTTCGCTCGCTTTTGGGACCGCAGTTGAGAGCAAACCAACGTCCATCCCCCTCCCCCGCCCGCGTCATTTATTATACCACCACTCCCTCCATTTTATGCGGAGTAAATAAAAATAGAGGGAGTATTACTACGGATGAGGATCCCCTGACGTGGCCGAACCCATTGAGTAACTGACATGCGGGGCCTAGCAAGCATGGGGTCTGCCAGTAAGTGACCGAAAGGGAGGGTAAGGCAGGGATACCTACGTTAGAGGATCCACTTCCACTATACTACTTTGACCAAATGTTAGAGTAATAATATATGACATGCAACTTACACAAATGTTAGAGTAATAATATATGACATGCAACTTACACAAAGCATACAGGGTCTAATGCATTTTTCGAGGCTAACTTTGACCAAATGTTAAAGTAATAATATATGACATGCAACTTACACAAAGCATACGGTCAAATTCGTATGTGAAAGGAGTTTCCAATGATATAATTTTCACAATATACATCTCATGTACTATTAATCTTGTCAATAGTCAAATTGGAAACCATCTCGAGTACAAATCTAGGAGTATGTACGAATCTAACAATATTGATTGGGCGTTGTTGAATGTTGATACCTTTTTTATCAAAGTAGATATACTTTGACTACACATAAAACTTATATGTAAACTACTCCCTCCTTCCATCTATATAGGGCCTAATGCATTTTCGAGGCTAACTTTGACCAAAAGGTAGAGCAATAATATATGACATGCAACTTAAATAAAGCATACCATCAAATTCGTATGTGAAAGGAGCTTCCAATGATATAATTTTCGCATTATACATGTCATGTACTATTAATCTTGTCAATAGTCAAAGGCAGTCTTGAAAAATGCATTAGGCCCAATATAGATGGAAGGAGGGAGTAGAAAGGATAGGAGGGAGTATATTGTACGTTTAAAAATGAAACGAACAATGAATACCCTTTATATATGATTTGCGGATGCTATGATCACCGGTTCAAAATTTTGAATCCGCCTTAGGTATCACGTGCCCCCACTCGTTCCCTCTCGATTTCATCTCGGGGTCCAGAGATCTATTGAAAGAGGAGTAGGGTGGGTACATGCGAATGATACTCGGTGGAATGTTTAAATGAGGCATGCGGGAGGATGGACTCGACTGGAGGGCGACATGATCGATGGAGAAGAGGGTTGGAGAGGAATGAGAAATAAGCAACCGCCACATGATTATACTTGAACGGCTCAAATAAACAATAAGTTGTCTTGCTTGGCCTACATAGTGAAAGGCCTAATGCGCAATGCGGAGCATTGACGCTCGAATATGGACGGGAAAATAGGGAAACAGACATGTGGGGCACACTCGTCGGGATGACGTAGCACAGACTAGTCCAATGGAGCAGCTGGCCCACGACCTCCTCACCACCGACAACCGTTCATGTGGGTCGTTGGGGCCAACAACGGGGAACAGCTCCAGCACCGCCTCTGGACACGGGGAGCGACACGCTCATATCGTCGCTAGACACGGTCGGTTTCAGTTTGCCGTGGGTGGCGTTAGTGTTGTGGCACGACCAACAGTATGTTTGATTTGTGCCCAAGGTTGCCCCATAAAAGCATTGGGTAGCAAAATTTTTGGTTGAGGTATTGGTTGCCCATGATTTGGCCGACATTGGCAAGAAAAATGAACTTGAGTTGGCTAGAGTTCATTGGCATGCCAAAGAAATGGCAACCATCCAAACAAAGACCAATCTTTGGGTCATGACCAAAATTTGGTTGAGGTATTGGTTGCCCATGATTTGGCTGACATTGGCAAGAAAAATGAACTAGAGTTGGCTAGAGTTCATTGGCATGCCAAAAAATGGCAACCATCCAAACAAAGACCAATCTTTTGGTCATGACCAAAATTTTGGCAAGGTGCACTTTGGACACAATCCAAACACACCCCAACACCCAGCTCGTCGAGGATGCACGGGGCGCCGCGACGCATCCGCGGAGTGGTGTAGCGCGGCCAACTGCATCCTATGGACCTGAGACCATGCCGGGTCATCTTGCTTTTTCAATGACATGCGGGGATCGCATGTGAGCAAAGGGCATCTCCAACGTTGCCACGACCGCAGCTGACTACCCTGGCACACCAAAACCCTCGTCCCTCGTGCCGTGGCGCGGTGCGTTCCCAGCCGGCGCCAGCTGCCCGCATTCATGCATGCCGTTCGTTCGTATGTCGTCATTAAGAGGCTCGGTGCCCGAGGAACAACTCCGGCGACTTAATGACGCACCCGGACGCTTGGCCTCACTGGAATGCGCTACTTAAAGCGGCAACACCCAGCTAACCTCCACACCATAGCGCATCGCCCTCCTACCTGGAACCACATCCGCCATGACCGCAAGCGCGAACGCTCTGCGAGAGAGCTTGTCTTCGGGGATGGAGTTCGAGGTCGCCGCCCTCGCTGAAGTCGCCGCACAAGCGGTGGCCACGCTGGCGGCCGACGACGGGAGCACTGTTAGCCACGCGTCCTACTTGCCGCCGTCCAACGTCCGGCATCGCCAAGGTCGGGGACTCCTCCGAGGATGAGTAGGGCATGGGAGGCGGCATGGCATGGTGTGCCAACTGGCCGGTCTGTCTCCCGTGTTCTACTTTTCCTCGCCGGAGACCGCACCTTCACTTCACGGGTCTTGAACCCCGCCCCCGTACATGGAGATCACAGATGAAGGACATCGGTCGCTGCCGTAGAATAGGTTTAGGGTTGGTTTTTTTTTGTTTTTTTGTCCTATAAAAGTTCGAAATGTAGTGAAAATCTGTCGTGTTTGCATTAATCTTGGCCAGTGTATATGAACTTTCACAATAATATACATATTGTAGGAGTACAAGCAAGATGCCCGTGCATTGCACGGAAGATCAAGATCTTGTGGGAGAAAAGGATGAACAAGGGAAAGCCTTATCTGCAAATGTGGAGAGGAGTGCGGGTAAATTGTCATAGTTTCCTTCCTATCCGTTAGATATAGATCGGACGGCCTATATTGCAGGATCGGACACATCTTTCTACATCTACGGGAACCTACGAAAGGGTTAACATAAATTGCCTCTCTCTCCTCCCCTGATTTTCATGGTGGTGGGCCCCTCCCTCCCCCCAATCTACAATCAACAGCTCACACGTTTCACATTACGTTAATTACGTAACTGGGATTACGTAGGTGTAGCATTACTCGTCCTAAAAAAACCAACTAAGCCAACCTCCCAGCATATCACGCGGGAAAAGACCCGGCCACGCCGTTTAATCGGGATTACCGGATTACTAGTAGTAGTATCGACGGATCACGCGAAGCAACATATTTTTTTGTGGGGGCGAAGCACCTAGTTTAAAAGGAAAAAAATGCGGTACACTCACAGCACTCCTATCGCGGTCGCATTGCACCCCACACACGTTCGATCCTGCACACGGCTCACGCAAATGGAACGCGCTTCGGCTTGCCTCTTCACTGACACGTGGGGCTGCACTTGGAGAAACCGACCATGCACCAAACTCCCCCCGCCCACCGCGCGAAAATCCTCCCCCCCCCACACCCAAAAATTCCCCCCAAATCCGATTCAACCGCCCTTCGGCCAACTAGCCAATAATATTCCCCA
>NC_057807.1:267623031-267634805 GCF_018294505.1 Triticum aestivum | reverse complement strand
TCCCCCTCCACTCCATTCGCTCCACCAAAGCTGCCCTCCCCGCCGTGCCGATACGTCAGCGCCGCGGTTCGGCAATCCTCTCGCTCCCACAGTACGCTCTCATAGACTGCCGTCCTCTAGCCGCGCCGCCACCTCTGGCTACGTTCTTGTGGAGGCGCACGACGGTCAGCGCCGCTACCACTAGCGAAGTTTGTGTGGAGATGCACGACGGTCAGCTTCTCCCATGGTACGCGCATTCTAGGCTGAGGCCCCGTTCATGTCGGTGTAATGCTGAATGTTAGCTGATAGACGCTGTTAATCTCACTGTTTGCCGAAGTAGTTTACTATCAATATGCTCTGCTTAAGAAGCTTCCTTGCCCTGTTCTGCACTCAATCTGCTTAGCTGAGATGGCATGCCAAGGCTGATTAGTTGCTAAAATATCCTGCCATATATTTATTGGGACGTAGATTGCCATGGTCTAGTAGCCAATCTATTAGGTGAAATAGCTCTACACCGTTTTATACTCGATCTTTGTTGCTACAATGGCCTTCGATAGTTTGATGGCTGTGTGCTCGGCCTCATTGACTGTTGAAACAGCCTGCCATAATTTGGCACTCAAATCTGTTTGCTGAATTAGCTTTACATATATTTCGTTACTTAGATCTGCTCGTCCAAATATCTTGCCATAGCTTTAGACATCGACCTAGGTATTTTTTTCTGGACTTCATAAAAAACATATATGTTTTTCCTGTAATATCTAGTAGAAGAACTAATTTGTATGTCTAACTGATGGACAGGACTTGGATAACTTCTGCTCGAAGATTCTCCGCTGCATATGTCGAGGGGTTGAAAACTTCATGAACTTTATCAGAGCTGAGTACGGTGGTCCGAAATCAGATGTGCTCTGCCCGTGTAGCAGTTGTATGAATTCAGTTACAAGACCCCAGTCAACTATGCAAAATCATCTACACTTGTATGGGATGTCGGTCACATATACTAGGTGGGTTCATCATGGTGAAGCTGTGAACGTCAATGTTATTGACTATGTAGAAGCAACAGATCACCATCTTGATCTGCCTGATGCTCAAGTGGAAGAGGAGGAGGAGGTGGTGGTGGCGGAGCCAGTGAGTTTGACCAACATTGAAACAATTCTACGAAATGCTCGTGCATTCCGTGAACTTTCACCTGCAGAAGAAAAAAGGTAGGCCCGCATGTTGGAACAATGCAACGTTGCTGTCACCCCAGGAAATAAGCTGTCAGTATTCTCAGCTATGGTCACCTTTCTTTAGGTGAAGACATCTGAGCGGATGACCAACAAATCGTTCAATGCGATGTTGGCTGCTTTCCACGAATCTTTCCCAGATGCGTCTGAGCTGCCACACACCTACAGTAAAATGAAGAATTTCCTTCGTGCAGTTGGAATTGGATATGATATGATCCATGTTTGTAAGAATAATTGTGTTCTGTTCCAGAAGGATTATGCCAACTTAAGTGAATACCCGAAATGCAAATCATCAAGATGGAAAGATGGCGATGCTGTGAAGAGGATTCCTCATAATGTTCTGAGACATTTTCCAATTACACCAAGATTGCAGAGGTTGTTTCATGATGCTGAAATAAGAGAGGATGTACTGTGGCATTCTAGGAACCAGGAGTACAGAGATCAGAATGTAATGAGCCATCCATCTCATGGTAGTGAGTGGAAAAGCTTCAATGATAAACACAAAGAGTTTGCTGCTGACCCGAGAAACATTAGACTTGGCTTAGCTTCAGATGGATTTAACCCATTTGGCCACCAGAGCGCCACATATAGCATGTGGCCAGTGCTTGTTATCCCTTATAACATGCCTCCAAATGTCTGCACCAAAGAATCAAACGACATGATGACCTTGATTATCCCAGGTCCAATAAGTCCTAGAAAGGATTTTGATTTGTTCATGGAGCCTCTTGTGGAGGAACTTCAACAGCTATGGAAGGGTGCTCTCACTCGAGACCTATATAGCAGCCCACCAGCTGATTTCTTTCTGTGTGCTGTTATAATTTGGTGCATCCATGATTATCCGGCTTTGGGCACTATGTCAGGGTGAACGACACATGGTTACAATGCATGTGTTCCTTGTGACAGGAATCCGCTGTCATACGCAATACTTAGCAAGATCTGTTACATTGGACACCGCCGTTTCCTTGCCAGGGACAAGCCGCTTCCTAGAAAATACCGAAGACATGTGTTCAATGCAAAGCATGAAAACCGTGATGCGCCAAAGAGGCTCACCGCCGATGAGTTGCATGTGGAATTAGAGAAGGTCAGGCATATTACACCAGGAAACCATCCTGATAATGGTAGCGGGAAAAGGAAGCGTGGTAGGGCAGAAGAGAGATTATTGTTTACCCGCAGGTCCACTTTGTGGGACTTGGAGTATTGGAAAGATTTGGATCTGCGGCATAATTGTAATGTGATGCACATCGAGAAAAATATATGTGACAACATTATCGGCGCACTTCTTAATATTGAAGGCAAGACGAAATATACCTTAAAATATAGGATTGATTTGACACACCTGGGTATCAAACATGATTTGCAGGTGCAAGATGAAGGTAAACCACGGGATATGGCACCAGCTGTGTACCTCTTGGACAAGGTAAAAAGAAAAGAATTCTGTGAGGTCCTGTCACGTGTGAGATTCCCACATGGATTTGCTTCCAACCCTGAAAGGAGAGTCAGTGCAGATGGAAACAAGGTACAAGGGTTGAAAACTCATGACTGCCACGTCCTACTTCAAAGGGTTTTACCTGTTATCCTTAGAGGATTGGGCCGCCCTGACTTATACAGAGCAGTTGCAGAGTTGGGATAATTCTTCCGGGAAATCTGCAGTAGGAATATCTGGATAGATGCTTTGGAGCGTCTTAGATACAAGATACCAACTATCCTATGCGACCTTGAGAAGATATATCCTCTAGCCTTCTTTGATGTGATGGTGCATTTGGCTGTTCATCTACCTGATGAGGCACTACTTAGAGGTCCAGTATAGTATGGCTGGATGTACCCTATTGAAAGGCGGTGAGGCACTTTCTACGTTAGGAACAGAGCTAGACCCGAGGGTTCCATTGCAGAGGCCTACATTGCTACAGAAGCGTTGACATTCTGCTCAAAATACATTGAAACAGCTGATCAGCTTAGCAAAGAGGTGGGTGAAGACAATCCCGGGCTTAATGTTTTTGATTACTCTGTTCGAGTTACAGGGAAGAGTCGACAAGAGGACAAACCTAAAGATTTGGACAAAATGGTTTGGTATGTGTTGAATAACTGTCCTGAGATACTACCTTATATCAAGTAAGTGCAGTACTGCAGCTTATACATCGTAATCTACCAAACTTGCAGCACATTTTTATATATTTAGATGTTTGACACGATCACTATATTGTGCAGCATCTACAAAGAGGAGTTACTGCCGCAAAATCCAAGAAACATTGACAAATTGGTTATGGCAGGATTTGCGAAATGGTTCAAGAACCATGTAAGCTTTTGAAGTGCACTGTCAGTTTTTTTAATATATTCAGTACATAAGATGATCAGCTTGTCTATTTTCTAACCATAGGTTAAGAAGATGCGGGAGGATGGGCAGGCAGTTGATGATGCCCTTTACTCACTAGCAATGGGTCCTGATACTCGGGTAAGACATTATGAATCTTGCGTTGTTGGAGATGTGCGCTACAACACCCTTGCACGAGACGAAGGCAGGAAAACACAAAACAGTGCCATCATGAGCACAGATACGTATGACAAAGAGGCAACTGAAATGTATGCTAACATAACAGATATTCTTCAGTTGCAGTATATCTCCAGTTTCGAGGATCATCGGCGTGTGGTTCTGTTGTGCTGTCGTTGGTATAACCTGTTTTCCAGGATCGCAAAACCCAGAGCTGATGATTATTTCAAATCCATCAATGTCAAGGCGGCATACCGGACCAATGAGCCTTTTATTTTGGCAAATCAAGCAACACAGATGTTTTTCTTGGAAGACACATTTGCACATAGCGATGACTGGAGAGTATTGCAAAGGTTTGAGCAGAGGAATTCGTTTAATGAAGTTGCACAACAAGATGATGCTTACAATGCTCCTGAAGTACAAGATAACACAGATGTTGCTAATATCTTTGAGAACCATCACGTCAATGACGCCGGCGAAAAGATTGCTTGTCGTGTTGTGGACATACAAGAGTTGATCAAGAAGAAGCCAACATTCGAGGACGTTGAGGACGAAGAAGAAGATGACACCGTGGGGAATTATGATTCAGACTAATACACATGGCAAAGATGTTGACGCTGCTACTGCAGATGATGATTACATTGCTTTTGTCGTATTTGCCTGTCAGAAGACGTTTTTTTATCTACTATGTGAAATTGTGTTTGCTATGACAAATGAAACTTGATGAACATGTTGTTTAGTATTTTGCTGTGAGAACATCACTTGTTATGTATGCTAATTTGTGTTTGGTGATTGTATGACAACTAAGACATGATGACATTGTTGTTTAGTTGTACTCATATTTGGCTGTGAAACTTGAATTTGATGACATAGCTTGCTGTTGGACTGCAATTTGCTCGACGTCTTCGAATGAGAACAAAGCTGACCCGACAGGGCCTCTGCTATTTATTTATTTATATGAGCAAAAGGGGATACCCCCTGATTTCCGTTAATAGAAATCATTAGATGTTCAAAACACTATGCCCAGCCTGCTACACAAGTTTCATTCATTACTAGTTTCAGCAAAGTGCTCATGTCGTAGCCACTGAATACATCACGAGTGCTACATACACTGCAAATAAAGAGACAATCATCCTACAGAGCACATCGATTTTGTCCATTATATTCACAAGCTCTTCCATCTCCTCATTGTTGTCAAGGCCGTTCAGCAACTGTTGCTTGGCCAAGATCAGAGGAACTGCATCTTTAACCTTCTGCTCTGCATCTTCCTCTTCTGCCGTTCCTTCAGTTACTTGTCCAACACCCCAACCTCCTGGTATTGGGATTCCTCGGCTAACCAAATAATCAGCGTAGTTGCATTCCCCCACATCGGCAACTTCCTAGAAATACAAATCACACGAATCTTCCCTTTTCTGCATGAATCAAATTGGTAGATCATCAACCAAACTATTAAAAAAATCAGCAACTAAAAGCAGCAGAACAACACTTAAACATATTATTACCCCATGATTCGGGCATTTGTAGAAGACTCGGCCAGGGTTGCAGATTGTGGTTGAGACGCAACGGATGACTCTGCGTGATTTGCAGCAGTGGCACCTAACCAACGGCGGCGGGTTGCGATGAGCAATCGGCTGCGGTGCGCGTGCCGGCGAGGGTGTGATGAGACCCACAGGCGATGGTACGGGTTGCGACTTGGCGCATATCTGGTTGTTGCCTGCTGAAGAGCAGGTGGACAAGCAGCCAGCGGACATGGTTGCTGCGGCCAGAGCTTCTGATGCTAGGCAGAGTAAGTAGAGAAGAGGAGAAGCGAATGTTGGATATGTCAGTTTCATTACTTGCAGAGTAGCATATCACCATATATAGTCATAGTCTAGGTTTGGATTCGAACCAGCTACAGGAGGATGTCTTTCTTTTTTCTAAAACTCGGCAACGTCTCTTTACTGCTACACTAGCTTGTTCTGTACGCCTTCCCAAGTCTTTGATTTTCTTTCCTTTTTTTGCGAGGACCTGACAGCTGGGACCCACCGGAAGGGCCTCTGTATTTCGTGAAAAAAACGTTCCCCTCGCTGACATGTCGGACCCACCAGCTATATCTTCGCACGCAATGAAGTGCCTCCTTATTACGCACAAAAAAAATGAATACCCCCTGCTAGCTGGGATCCACCATAGTGGGAGGATGACTTGTGGGCCAACAAAGTTGACGGGGACGGAGGGCTTTGTCAACTTAGTCAATATGAACGATTCTAGCTCCAGTGACCGTATGATGTCCATCCAACGGGCATAGTGCTTCTTCAACCTCTGGTCTTCTTGCTCTAGCCGCCCAAAGCAGCGCCGGTCTTGCCGCATGCTCCTGCCTCCCGTGGCCGGCTGTGCTGCCGCGGAGGCCTCATCGCCCCCTACTATTCCCACCGCTGGCCAGGCCCACACTGCAGCCGAACCAGTGAACCCTCGCACTCCTCTCCACGCGGGCTTCCACTGCCACGTCTTCCCTGGCTCTGCGTCGTCCCCTTCCTAGGCCTCGTCGTCGTCCACCGCCGTGGTGCTCTCCGCGCGGCGTGGTCAACGTGGTCAAGGAACGACTTCCATCGGAAGAGTACTGTACGTGGAGAGGCTGACAGCTGGGTCCACGACCACAGCCCAGTTTTTTGTGATTTGCCAAGTCGCTTTGTCAGGCCTGTTGGGCTGCAAATCTTTCAAGACGAGGAGAGCTTTCATTCGGCTGGCCGAAAAAATGGCCCATCGGTAATGAGAAATGGGCTCTACATTTTTAAAACACATCAAACCGGCAATTAGTTTCAAATATCTTTTTTTTTATTTCAAGATTTTAAATTACATTAATTTTTATGCGTGGAATATTTGTTGGATTTTATATAGATATACATTTATTTTTAAAATCAGTTTGAATGTGAGTCGAAATTTCGGGATTAAAAACAGTTCGGACCGCATCGAAATATGCAAAATTTCGTATAATTTTTTAACCGTGGCCACAATTTGGGCTGTAATGCTAACAAAAAGAATATGGGCTCGAAAAAAACCTTAAGAATTAGCAAATGGGCTGAAAATTATTAGAAATAATGGCAGATGGGTTGTATGCTATTTTCCACAGATTTGAGGCTTTCCTAAAAAAAGGTTGATGCACAAGCAGTGACTGTTGGATGTCCATCCAACGGCCGTCGTGCTTCTTGAATCTCTGCTCTTCCAGCTCCAGCCGCTCAAACAGGCGCCGACGGGACTGCCTGCTCCCTCCTCCCCGCGGCCGGCTCTGCTGCCGCGCAGGCCTCACCGCCCCACCATACTCCCATCGCTGGCCTAGCCATCCCTCTACTCACCCACACCTGCTGTTATTCTCCGGCGACGGCAGACGAACCAGTAAACCCTCATACAGTCATACTCCCCTCCACGTGGGAAACAACTGCCGAGTCTTCCTTGCCTCCGTGTCGTTCCCTTCCTAGGCTTCGCCATCGTCCACCGCCCTGGCGCTCTCGGCGCGGCCTGGTCAACATCGTCAACGACCGACATGCATCTGAAGTGGACTGTACGTGGAGAGGCCGACAGCTGGGTCCACGGCCACACGCAAGGAAATGCCTCCTTATTACGCGTAAAATAATGATTCCTCCACTTGACATCAGGGACCCACCGAAAGGGCCTCTGTATTTCATGAAAAAAAATGTTACCACAGTTGACAGCTCGGACCCACCAGCTATATCTTCGCACGCAAGGAAGTGCCTCCTTATTACGCACAAAAACATGAATACTCCCCCTGTTAGCTGGGACCCAGTATAGTGGCAGGCTGACTTGTGGGGCCTACTAAGAGCATTACTAGTAGAGCCCTCAAACCCTCAAATCCCTAAAGATAACCGCTTTTTTACAATTTTCGCCGAAAAAAACACCGTAGACTAGAACCTCTAAACCCTCAAACCCATAAAAAAATTTAGAGGTCCAACCCTCAAACCACTTTGCAATCTGTAGAAGTAGGGGTTCAGGGAAAAATCACCCCCCAACCCGCACTCCTCCTCCTCGCTCGCTCCTCGCTCGCGTGGGAGCAAACCGCCTCCTCCTCCCGGCCTCCTCCTCCTGCCACCACCCGCCGCCTCCTGCCGCGCCGGCCATGGAGGGCCTCGCCACCGCCGCGCCCCCACCTGTCGCGCCCGCCCCGCCCGCCTTGCCTGCCCCGGCGCCCGCCCCCGCCCCCACCCACCCGACCGTGGCCGACATGGTGGCGGCGACCCACGTAGGGGCCAAGCGGCGGCAGGCGGGCCTCGCACCTCCTCCTGCCGTCCCGACCACCGTCACCGCACCGGCGCCCGCCCTTGCCGCCTCCCCGCCACCCTCCCCGGCCACCAAGAAGAGTCGGCCGAAGGCGGCCTCTCATGGGCCGCGAGGGGTGGCCTCCAAGGTCGCCGGCTCGTCCCCGACCATGACCAAGCCGCGGAAGAAGCCCGCGGCACAGAAGAAGCCCGCGGCGGCCGCCGTCGCCGAACCTCCTCCCGCCGCGCACGAGGTGTTCGAGGAAATGGCAACCCCATCCTCGTTCAAGGACCTCCTCCAAAACGCGGACGTGGACCTCAGAGCTCCGCCTCTAGACCACTTTAGGGTTGGTGGCGACTTGGAGGAAAAGGAGGAAGATGAGGAGGATGAAGGGGATGACGAGGAGGAGGTGGCCGAGATAGGGGAGGAGGCATTCACCACCGCTTCCCACCCACACGCGTGGTCGACAAACTACACCGAGGCGGAAGATGTCCTCTTGGTTCGTGCTTGGGCAGCTGTGGTAATGGATGCAACCACCGGCACCGATCAAACCGGTAAACGGTATTGGCAAAGGATCGAGGACGTCTATTGTAGGATCAAGCCGAACAATAGTGGGATCATCCATTGCACTTTCCGGTCGCTTCAAGGCCGATGGGAGTTGATCAAGCCCGCTTGTTCTCGTTGGAGTGCGGCCATGGACCAAGTGATAGATGCACCACCTAGTGGAACCATGGAGAGTGACTATGTGAGTACATATTTCTTCACTATTTTGATTATGTGTGTGCACTATGCTATTGGTGTGTTCTTATGTGATTTATGTGTGGTTGATAGGAGACAATTGCCGGCATGAGGTACAAGGAGATGGCCGCTTCCAAGGGCAAGTCATTCCCATTTAAGCATGTTTGGTCAATTCTTCAAACCTTTGACAAGTGGAAGTTGAGGGATCAAGAGACCGCACCCAAGAAGTCGGCAATGCTAAGGATGGATGATAGTGAAGATGAGGAGGAGAGGAACTTGGGCAAGCCCGAGGGAACCAAGAAGGGCAAGCTAAGGGTGAAGATGGAAGAAGAGGCGTCAAGCCTAAGGGAGAAGATGGACCACATGATGAAGGCAAGAGAAGAATTGACAACAAAGACATTAGCAACGAAGCTTCTTATCACCGAGAAGAAGAAAGAGGTCAAGCTTGCACAAGTTGAAGCAAAGCGTGAAGAAGCAAAGTGCAAGGCCGAGTTGGAGGAGAGAATGATCAAGCTCAAAGAGGCAAAGGTATGGAAAGAACTCATGGTGGAAGGGAAAGAGCACATGATGATGTCCAAGGAGGACATGGATGAAGACCAATTGCAATGGTGGAAGGACTACAAGGAGGACATCACGGAGAGGAAGAGGATGTTCCATGTTGCGTCCTCTACTTTTCGAGGTGACACTCCGATGAGTAGTTGTGGTGATGGCGGTGTGTACGACTCCACCGGTGCTGATGGAGATGCTTGATGGAGCCCGCTTGTGGTCTAGGAGATGGCGCCGAGGTGCAACTTTTTGGTGATGGTGCCAATGAGAGGAGGAAGATGATGATTTTGTGATGTAAACTATTAAACCATGCATCAATGATTGTCATTTGGTAGTTTGTTTGGAAGTTGATTGTGTTCTTGTTGTCATAAATTGTGAGATGTCAAATGATAGATTTAAAGGTTTAGGTCGAGGCAAAGACAAGAACCCTCAAATCTAATCCTTAAAGCAGTTTAAGGGTTGGGTTTTAGGGTTCTAGTATTTGCCCCTGTTTTTCAACCCTTAAAAGTGTCAAAAGGTGGCACTTCTCAACCCTTAAAACTGCTTCAAGGATTTGAGGGTTTGAGGGATCTACTAGTAATGCTCTAAATTGACGGGGATGGAGGGTTTTTTCAACTTAGTCAATAATGCATGATTCTAGCTCTAGTGACCGTAGGATGTCCATCCAACGGCCGTAGTGCTTCTTCAACCTTTGGTCTTCTTGCTCCAGCCGCCCAAATCAGCGCCAGTCGTGCCTCGTGCTCCTGCCTCCCGTGGCCGGCTGCGATGCGGAGGAGGCCTCACCGCCCCCTACTACTCCCACCGTTGGCCAGGCCATCCCTCTACTCACCCACACCCTCTGTTACTCTACGGCGACGACAGCCTCACACCGCAGCGAACCAGTGCCCTCGTACTCCTCTACGCGTGGGCATCCACTACCGCGTCTTCCCCGGCTCCGCTTTGTCCCCTTCCTAGGCCTCACCGTCGTCCACCACCCTGGTGCGCTCGGCACGGCGTGGTCAACGTGGTCAAGGAACGGCTTCCATCGGACGTGGACTGTACGTGGAGAGGCTGACAGCTGGGTCAACGGGCACAGCTAGGAAGTGCCTCCTTATTACGTGCAAAATAATTATTCCTCCACCTGACAGCAGGGACCCACCGGACGGGCCACCAGTATTTTGCAAAAAAAATAGTTTCCCCCTGACTGCTCGGACCCACCGGACGGGCCACCGTATTCGCGAAAAAAACGTTCCCCCCGCTGTCACCTCGGACCCACCAGAAGTGCCTCCTTATTACGCACAAAAAAATGAATACTCCCCCGGCTAGCTGAGACCCACCTTGGTGGGAGGCTGACTTGTGGGCCTATTAAGTTGACGGGGACGAAGGGCTTTGTCAACTTAGTCAATATGAATGATTCTAGCTCCATTGACCGTACGATGTCCATCCAACGGCCGTAGTGCTTCTTCAACCTCTGGTCTTCTTGCTCCAGCCGCCCAAAGCAGCGCCAGTCGTGCCGCATGCTCCTGCCTCCCGTGGCCGGCTGTGCTGCCGCGGAGGCCTCACCGCCCCCTACTATTCCCACCGCTGGCCAGGCCCTGCGGCGACGGCAGCCTCACACCGCAGCCGAACCAGTGAACCCCCGTACTCCTCTCTGTGCGGGCTTCCACTGCCACATCTTCCCCGGCTCCCCGTCGTCCCCTTCCTAGGCCTCACCGTCGTCCATCGCCCTGGTGCTCTCAGCGTGGCGTGGTCAACATGGTCAAGGAACGACTTCCATCGGACGTGGACTGTACGTGGAAAGGCTGACAGCTGGGTCCATGGCCGCAGCAAGGAAGTGCCTCCTTATTATGTGCAAAATAATTATTCCTCCACCTGACAGCGGGGACCCACCGGACGGGCCATCGTATTTCACCCCCCTGAGTGGTGGGACCCACCAGCTACATCTTCACAGGCAAGGAAGTGCCTGACAGTCGGGACCCACCTGGTCGAAGCGTACGTAGCGTTGTCATTCTGGTCGCGAACGTGTACGTACATATATACTGGTCGATGTAGAGCGTGCACGTGTCGTAGTAGAGGCGCGCACGTGTCGTAGTAGAAGCGCGCACGTAGCATGTACACATACATACAGCGGTCAGGGTGCAAGAAAGAAAATACGGACACGTATGTGTACATACGGCCGGGGTCTCGAACGTCTACTCGCGCATACGTACGGCGAGGGCTCGTTGACATGGCTGGGTCGGAACGGAGAACCAGCATCGTCGTCGTGTTCATGGGGAGGCAACAGAATGCGTGGTCGTGTTCATCGGGAGGCAACGCGGCTGGGTCGGAACGGAATGCATGGTCATGTTCATCGAGAGGGCTTGGACGGAAGAGGCGATGGAAATGAGGCCTGGCATACCGCACAACGGAGGAAACAGACCTCCTACAGTCGAAACAGGGGTCCTGTTGATCGGGAGGGGTGTGGCGTACCGCAAAACGGAGGAAACGGACCTCCTACGATCGAAACGGGGGTCCTGTTGATCGGGAGGGGTGTGGCGTACCGCAAAACGGAGGAAACGGGCCTCCTATGGTCGAAA
>NC_057807.1:267591845-267622837 GCF_018294505.1 Triticum aestivum | reverse complement strand
GTGTTGGAGCGCTACGGTCGGAACGGGGTCCTGTTCATCGGGAGGGGTGTGGCGTACCGCAAAACGGGACTCCACGGGATACTGTTCATCTCCACCATCGACCCCCTCCAGCCTCCACGAGCTACTGTTCATCCACCGTCGACCTCTTCCAGCCTCCACGGGCTCCTGTTCATCCAGCCTCCACCGCGTGCTACTCCACCGGCTACTGTTCAAGCACCCCTCCACCGTCTACTGTTTATCCAGCCCTGCACACCATGGGGTCCTGTTCAACCACCCCTCCACGGGCACCCCTCCACCGTCTACTGTTCATCCTGCCCTCCACACCACGGGTTCTTGTTCATCCACCCCTCCACGGGCACCCCTCCACCATCTACTATTCATCCAGCCCTCCACCAAACCACGGGGTCTTGGTCATCCAGAGGCAACGCCAACGCTCACTCTTCATCCAAACCCCCCCACCCCCCACAACGCTCACTGTTCATCCCATCAATCGGCTTCAGTTAGCGGCAGTAGCCAAGGAATCACTCGATCGGGTTCAGTTAACAGCCATCGATTGATCGCTCGGGTTTAGTAACGCGTAGCTTGCAGTGCAATCGCTCGGGTTCAGTTAGAGCCCAATGCCTCGCTCGGGTTCAGTTAGAGCCAACGCCTCGCACACACGCGCATACGCGTATGAGAGAAACGGGCATTGCTCGGCCCCTGATATCCCACCGTAACCGGGAACTCCCCGAAATTTTCCTCCCCCTCGCTTCTACCATGGTTTTTTCCGTCATGGACGGCCCAAAGAATGTCATGCAGCTGCGTCTCCGGCCCGCCCAGGACAAAAAGCCCATTTTCTGTCATGATTTTTTTTCATAGAAGTAGGAGCCCACCACATCTATGATGATACCGGGTTTTGTCACAATTGTCGTCATAGAAGTGTCATATGTATGACAGGAAAAAAATTCGTTCGGCCCAAAATGTCACGGATGTGTCTTTTTTTTGTAGTGACCCCTCTGACCAAACCTGTCGCTTCTAACTTCTTGATCTCCTCTGTGATGAACTCCTGCCTCTCCAGAGCCTGCTTTCTGACCTTCTGCTTGACGGGGCGCGCGTGGGGGCAGACAGCTAGGTGGTGCTCAATCACCTCCCTGGGAACACCGGGAATGTCGGACGCTTGCCATGCAAACACGTCGACATTTTCCCGCAGGAAGGTGACGAGCTCGCCTTCCTATTTGCTGTTGAGAGAGGAGCCTATAATGAAGGCCCCTCCCGTGCCGTCCTCTGCAACGGGCACCTTCTTGGTCTACGGCGGCTCGGCTCTGGATCTCTTGCTCTTGTTGGTAGAGCTCTCTGGCACATCCTCAACGGTAGCACAACACCCTGAGGAGGTGCGCTTGCCGGAGTGGGTGCGAGAGGTCTTGTCGGGCTCCTTCTTTCCACCCCGGCCTTCGGCAGCAGGAGCAGGGGCCTTGACGGCAGCTGCTGCAACTGCTTCCCGGTAGAGTTGGTCGGCGCAGATCAGTGCGTCCTTCTTATCGGAGGGGACGGAGATGATGGTCAACGACCCGGGCATCTTTAGCATGTTGTAGGCATAGTGTGATGCCTCCATGAACTTGGCTAGTGCCGGGCGGCCGAGGATCCCATTGTAGGGCAAGGGAATCTCGGCCACGTTGAAAACGATCCTCTCCGTCCGGTAGTTCAGCTCTCCTCCAAATGTCACGGGCAGTGTGACCTTTCCCTTTGACCCCCTGAAACATGCCCGTTTCCTCGAGGTCTCCGTCAGGGATTTGCAAACTTTTGATCACGACAGGCGAGATCAGGTTCAGGCTGGCTCCGTCGTCAACCAACATCTTGTTCACCCTGAGGTTGCGTATTGTTGGCGAAACCAACAACAGCAAACACCCGACCGTGGTAGTGCGATCAGGGTGGTCCTTGGCATCAAAGATGAGGGGCGTGCTGGACCACTTAAGTGGCTTCTGAGCGTCGAACGACAGCTCTGTTGCTGTAACCTCTCGCACCCACTGCTTGAGCTCGCGGTGAGAGGCATGCAGCGAGGCGCCGCCATCGATGCTCATGGCCTCCGTAGCCTTCTGGAACCCTTGCTCATCAGACTCATCGTCCTCGTCGTGATTGTCGTCTTCTTGTTTCTTGTCGTGGCCCCGGGCGGGCCTCTCTTGCTGATTGTCCTTGCCAGGGCGGCCTCCTTGGCCGCCACGCTTCTTGCCGGATCCCTCAGCACCATCCTGGTCCTTCTCCTTGTCCCGCCTTTCGTACTCAGCCTTTTGCTTCTCAGCAAGCAGCTCGACTTGTCGGCAGTTCTGGAGATCATGGCCATTGGTGCGGTGGATCTTGTAGTATTGCTTGCCAGAGATTCTTGGCTTGTCGATAGCCGCCAAGGCTCGGCAGGCAGCGCACCCGGCAATCTCCTTGGCGGGGGTGTCTACCTTGACCTTCTTGCCGGCACCGGTACCGTCAGATCCCTCAACGGCAAGCACGGCCTTGCCTTTGCATTTCCTGTTGCGACGCCGGCCCTTCTTCGTCGGGGCGGCGGCGTCCTCATCGGTAGAGTCGGTTTCCGCACCGGCGTCTTCGCCGGGGTACTTCCTTCCCTCTTCAGCCCGGGCACACCTGTCGGCCAGAACATAGAGCTCGGCCACATCCTTAACCTTGGCCATCGCCAGCTCCTCGCGCATCTTGTGATTGCGCATGTTCTGATGGAACGCGCTAATCACAGCGGTGGGATGAACATCGGGGATGGTGTACTGCACCCGGCTGAATCTCTGGATGTACTTGCGCAGGGTCTCCCCTTCCTTCTGGGGAATCATATGCAGATCATTGGCCTGGCCATGAGCTTGGTGGCCTCCTGTGAAGGCGCCAACGAACTCATGGCACAGATCTGACCAGGAAGAGATGGAGTCCGCCGGCAAGTGCATCAACCAAGACATTACATTGGGCTTGAGCGCCAGCGGGAAGTAGTTGGCAAGCACCTTGTCGTCGCGAGCCCCAGTGGCCTGCATCACGATGGTGTAGATGCTAAGGAACTCGGATGGATGGGTCTTGCCGGTGTACTTCTCGCCGACGTCGGGCTTGAACGTGTGGTGGGACGGCCACTGGAACTGCCTCAGCTCACGGGTAAAAGCCGGGCAGCCCACCTCGTAAGGTAGGCCGCCGGGGGCCCCTGGTGTCGGGTGGTCTGTTGCGGGTCCCGCCCGCTTGTCCGACTGGTGACGCGTTTTGCGCCGGCACTCGACGGTGGTTCGAGCGTCTTCGTGAGCTCGCTCCCGAAGGACCTGGCGCTGGTCGCGGAGGGTCCATGGATCGGACGATGCTATGGAGATGTTATCACTAGCGTCGTCGCGACGGGCCAACGCCCGCGGGGGCTGGTGAGGAGGAGGAGGAGAGTGCACCGTGGCAGCAGCTCCCCCGGTCCTCCCAGCGCCAGCATGTGGTGGTTCGGTGGAGCACCGACCCGAGGGCCCCGCCAGTCGCGGATCGTCTTTGTTCGCAACGGCGACGAGGCTCCGGATGGTGGCCCTCCACTTATCGAGCTTCTCCGCAGCAGGAGGGAAGTCGAGGAGCAGCTGTGCGCGTGCCAAGGCTTCCACTGGCATGGGTGGCGGTGACAGCTGAGTGGATCGTGGCGCGCTTAGACTTCTAACTATGTTAGAAGGAGCTCTGTCACGACCCAGCGGCTGTGTGCCATTTTCACCAGTGCTTCGACGAGCGTGTTGAACTCCTTCGTCTTGCTGACGACGCACAGGGCTGTTCCCACAGTGGTGCCCAGGGTCACCAACATGGTGACGCTGTTCGGCACGCACACCATGGGAAGAACGCGCGGTGGTCGCTGGTGTATGCGTCCTGGAGGTCGCCGCGCCACCCAGAGTCGGCGCAACAACACTCCCGGAGGGCCCCGCGCCGCCGGTAGGGGGCCCAGCTCCATCTTTGGATCCGGCGGCGTGGGGCCAATCATCTGGTGCACGAACGATGCCGCTCACCAGGCTCCGACTGACTGGGTGGTGCTGGTGTTTGCGGGCCACAGCCCGAGTCCTGTCCGCGACCGGTCCGCTGCTCATTCGCACCAGCACGGGCCGTTTGGCCCCCAACAAGCCGATCGCCGTGGCCGTCTTCTTCTTAGGGGCCATGGCGACGAAGAACCGCTAGGCTAACTACCAGCCCAGATTCTCACAAACGCGCCCCCCTACCTGGCGCGCCAAAGATGTCGGTGGGAAACGACACCTATGGGATCACAAGAATCCCTACTGCGGTTGCGGGGCGCGTTGAGAGAAGAGCGGGTCTAACAGAGAGCAGACGGTTTGTTTTCCAGGTTTGGGCCGCGAGGATGCGTAAAACCCTAGTCCTGCTTTGGTGGATGTATTTTGAGTTCTTGAACTGGCTACGGAGTGTAACAAGCTCCAAAAAGCCGAATCCTCCCCCTCGTCGCTATGGGCCTCCTTTTATAGAAAAAGGGGTTGCCACAGTGGCACACAAGAGGTGGAAAGGCAACAGTGTTGCGAGGCTATCCTTCGTATTACAGGATAAGACGCATTTAATGCATCATGAAGGTGTCCCTTTGCTTTATTGGGGACGGGGGCGAGGCCCGTCCCGTCCGTCGCTGCTCCTCCAAGATTGGACACGCGCACTGGCCAGCAATGCATGCGGTGCCATGTAGGCAGGCAGGCAACTGAGGTGGCGCGGTGGTGGAGCCTCCACGAAGGGCTGCATGTTGCCACGCAGGTGCCTGCCGAGCTGGTTGGGTCGGCAGCTGCATGCAAACGGCGGTGTAGACTTGGCTGGTGCGGGCCTGACGGTGGCCCTGCTGGTGCGCTTGGTGAGGGCCTTGCCGGGTGGCCCGGCAAGGGTCTTGCCGTGGCGCGTAGGCGTCCCCGGCAAGGATCTTGCCGGGGGTCTTGTTGGTTTCTTCGGTGAGGATGGCTGCCTTCCTATCCTCATTTGATTTTGACTATTCTTTGTCTTTACAAAGATCTGCATGCCACCACAGAGGTGCCTCTCGAGCCCTGTCCCAATGCATTTGTCGAGTGTTGGTGGGCTCGAGGGTGGCTCGCTCGGCTAGCGTGGGCGAGCTGCCGCGGCAAGGGTCTTGCCGGGGCCGCTGAGGCTGCCCCGGCAAGGGTCCTTGCTGGGGAAACCTGCTTCGTCCATCTGATCTTTGTGGCCTTGGTCCTTGTCGTTGCTTTGCTTCATCTTGTGCCTTCGGCTTCTCTCTGTCTTCCCTTTCCCTGCCCTGTTATGCGCGGCCATGGCGGGAGACTCTGACCGCCCGTGCACAAGTAAAGGGGTCAAAAGGAGAGCCCCTACTTTTGTACACCGACAGTCTTTGTCACATATGCACTCCGCCCTCCTCCACTCACCCTCTCTTTTACACACACATGGGCTTTTTGCAACAACTAGCAATATGCCCATGAGTTGCACGCAACATCAAGATGCATTTGTATGAGTAGTTTATCTTGTGGGGGAAAAGGATGAACGAGGGAAGGCCTTATTTGCAAATGTGGAGAGGGGTGTGGGTATCTTTTTGCAAAAATAGCCATAGTTTCCTTCCTATCCGTCAGATATAGATCGGACGGCCTATATTGCAGGATGGCAGGCACACGATCATCACCGACAATGCTATCTATAAGAGTAGGGATAAAAAAATAGAGTTGGTGATGATGGTGGGCCTGCCATCCTGCAATGTAGGTCGTCCGATTTATATCTGACGGACAGGAAGGAAAATATGGCAATTTACCCGCACTCTTCACCACATTTGCAGATAAGGCCTTCCCTTGTTCATCCTTTTTTCCCACAAGATCTTGATGTTCCATGCAACGCACAAGCATCTTGCTAGTAAGAGTGGAAATTAGACATATACCACTTCTCGAATCTTGAAACCAACAACATTTCTCCCTTATCTCATCAAAACCGCCAAAGTAATATATTTTGAGTGAAACATAATATATTTTTAGTGATATACGTATTTCAAAACTAGACCTTTTTTTCTATCAAATCGGTGAATATGTATTAATCTACTTTGATCGTGTGGCAACACATTGGCACATTGCTAGTAGTTATTATAATTTTTTGGACACCAGACAAATGGTGGAGTACATATACGAAGAGAAGAGGCGCACGCACGTAGTCGGCCTCTCGCTGTCTCGCACACATGAGTGTTACGTAAAGGCGACATTAAGAAATAAACCCTAAAACCCTAGGTGCATGATTGCTGCATTCGCGGGTACCGGGTACGTGGTGGAGCACCTTTGTAGGAATAGTCAGCTCGCGTGATAATTTGATCCGTAGGAGTTGATGGTCGGGACCACAGGTGAACGACTTTGAGCGCGGTGTCTCGCCAGTTGCCACAGATCGAGTAGCCATGTTTAAAATATCGTTTTTTAGCGGGGTTAAGAGTTCTGATTTTCAATGGCGCGTTATAAGTAGTAAGTAGTTTTTAGAACGATTGGTATGGAGCGAAAATGGAATTCATAGTACTACGTACCTCCTTGGCGTATGGTTGTATGTTTTTTTTGCGATGGAGGTTGTATGGGTTTATGTTGCGAGATGTTGAACCTGGTAGTTCTAGGGCAAATACTATGGTTTAGATTTAGATGCTGGTTTTCAGTAATGAAAATCGGAAGGGGAAACCCTTCTTTGATTAAAAAAACTACTACCTCCATTCTGGTTTACTAGTCCCCATCGTACTTTGGGTCAATGTTTGTCCACGAATTTTACTTGTAAAATGTGAATGGAAAACGAGATTTTGTTATACCCAAACAAAAAAGGATTGGAGGGAGTGATTGCTCTGACATGGACGCGACCTCTCATAGCGCAGGCATTGAACCGGCGCGCTGGCCAAGAGGGCCGCACTCGCTGCAGGCCCGACTGAGCACGCCTCCTTGCCGCATGCAACCAGCTTAAGACTGCCCCGCCTGCCTTCATTGAATCCGCGCGTGTGCCGGCAACACGTCCTTTCGCGAGCCACCAGGCATTTTAGAACACAAAAAATGACTAAAATATAATTAATTTACGCATGGTCTTGACTTGTTGTGCTCGCACTGGTAGCAGGAACTAGTAGAGGATTTTCTTTATTTCTAACTCTCCTCACATTTTTTTGGCTTTGAAGTGAATCATGGTTGTGGACATTATGTATGAATGTGCAGATATCTGTGAACATGAGTTTGATGTGGAAGTTGAACTTGGAATGTCGGGTTGCGCGTGAACTATACCATGTCCAATGCTTCGTCTGTTATTGTTTGGAAAGTAATTGCTGTTATTACTTGACCCAAAAAAACATTTTGTGCCACATCAGTAGATGCACGGACATCACAACAGGCATGCTGACTAGATAAACATTTGAACCTAGCTATTATGAAGGAAATTTTGTATTCACAACAGTTTTAGATAGCAGGAGACGCCTAGCCTGCTCTGCCTCTGCTAGCTTATTTCTGGCTTCTTCCATCTCTTCTTTGGCTTGGGTGAAGAGAGCATCTGATTGCTCTTTTCCCTTCTTCAGGAACTCAGCTACATTCTCAAGGGCTGCTGCACGCTTTCTTTCAGCCTTTACTAATGCCACGAGGACACGAACAGCTGACGACTCCACCTGGCTTGTGTGTAATCCAGCATCATCTGGGAATTTTCTCCTTGTGTCTAATCCAACATCATTAGGGAACTAGCACCTTGTGTGTAATCCAGCCTCATTTTGGGAACATGATCTCGAGGTTGACCATACTTCCCTCCTCATAGGAACTGCATCCTAACATGAAGTTACTTCTTTTTTAGATCAATACTCAGAGCAACCTAGATCCATTTAGAAGAAGCCAGATAAACAGAACTCGGAGAAGTGAATTCAAAAGGAAAATAAAAATAAAACAGACTACAAGGTGAGAACACCCACTTCCTACATCAAGCTAAAAACGAAATCATTAGGACGATTAAGACTCTTCTTATTACACATCGAACAACACCACGCTTAAGAGAAACAGAAACTACAACATATACACATCGAAGAACACGAGGCTACACGAAAGTAATTGAAAGGGTGTTACTTACCAAAGCTAGTTTACAGGTTCGGTGCAGCTCCTCTTTAACTTGCCACGCTCCTTGAAGATGTCCCGAATATCCCGTGTTTGGTCTTCATTGCTCCTCTGCATGTTCGCACTCATGGTTTTAAAATCTCAACATGGCAAGAAAAATATACTACTAGTAATACTCGTGCATCTTGTGGGCAACATTAAAGCACTCATCTACCATGTTAGAGCATCTCCAACAGAATCGCAACGTGCGGTGCTTTAAAAAAGCGTTTACAGTGCTGAGATCGAGAAGTAGATACTAGAGAGTAGAGGATAGTTCTCAACATAGATAGATAAAAAAAGATAATTCAACTACTCCTCGTCGTCCGACTCCTCCTCGGTGATGTCCTCCTCCGACGTCCGACTGTAGGCGTGAAGATACCGATCGTCGTCGGATTCCCAGGGCGACGCTACTCCTAGCCTCATGTTGAATTGAGCATCCGATTTTCGCCTACGCTTGTCCTCGTGATAGGTGGCTCGCTCCGCCCTCCTCTTATCCCTCTCCGCCCTCCTTTGCGCGTAGAACTCGCGCTCGTTGATGATGTCCTGCGGGAAGTGTTGGCGCCACAGCACCATGACTTCCTCGTCCATCTCGGCGATGCCGAGATGGTGCTCCCGCCTCCGGTTGTCGCGATGATCCTCGTCGGTGCTAAGCCGCAGTAGAGGCGCGAGCTCCTGTGCCCGCTCCCGCTCCGGCACGTTGGGGAAGTTCAATGTTCTATGAGGCCACCGGAGGAGCCACACCGCCGCGTCGTATGTGTGGGCGGCCTCGTTGGCGGTGTCAAAATTGCCGAGGCCGAGGCGCATCCCGCGGAACCGGATCTCGGCGGAGAAGCCGCCAGAGGGGCGCGCGCGGACGCCGCGGTATCCCCAAGTTTCCTGGCGACGCAGCGGCATGGTGGCGCGGCGGCGGCGAGGAGAAAAAGAGCGGGGAGAGAGCGGTGGCAAGGCACAGAGCGGTGGGAGGGCGTTGGATTTTATAAAGCGCGTCGGACACTGCGCGCCAAAACTAGCGCACGCCCGGCCGCTTTTTCCGGCGCGCGCGCGATCCTTTCCTGACGTCTCTGCTATCTCTACTCTCTTCTCTACTGTTATATTTATTTTATATTTAATATTTATCTCTACTTCCTTTACTGTCTACTTTTTTTCTCTATACTTTTTTTTCTTGCAATATAAGCCGTCCGATTTATATCTGACAGATAGGAAGGAAACAAATGGGAATTTTGCAAAAAGATACCCACACCCCTCTCCAGATTTGGAAATAAGGCCTTCCCTCGTTCATCCTTTTCTCCCACAAGATAAACTACTCATACAAATGCATCTTGATGCGTGTAACACATGGGCATCTTGCTAGCTCTAAAAACCTTTGCATCATTTGCCACACTACTGGTTGCAGATGAAAAACCTACCCAAGCACAGTGCGATACAGGAGCGACGCACAATTACAAGCTGATATTTTGTTGGACAATGGAGGCTATAACCAATTACTTTTACGGGAACAATAGCACCCAGGAAATTTGAAGGGTAGGTATGAACAAAAATGGAACTGCACATGTACTGCTAAGTGATTCAATACACACATTACCAATTGAGGAGGAGAACGATGGTCGCGGCGGCCTCTGTGAGTCATGGTCGGCAACGGGAGTCAGTTCATTGTCCACGACGGTGGTACTTCTGCGCTTGGCGTCGGCTTCCGGGAAGCAGATCCGAGACCGTGGAAGATGATGTCAAGGAAGAGGCTCCGTGTACGACGACGACGGTGGACCGGCTCTAGTGCGGCGTATGAGTTCGTCGATGAGGCAGATGTGCTGCGGTGGACGAGTGCGCCGATGTAAAGGGGAGGAGCACGAAGGCTGTGGTGCCATGGAGAAGTCTATTTTGCGGTGGGGATAGAAAATGGGGAGTATTCAAGTGTACTACTCTGGGTGCCGGGGTGGGGTTGGCTGGGTAGGGTGAACCTGAAGTTACGAAAACACCCCCCTACCAACCATCATCCGTAGGCCTGTTCCGAAGGCTATGATGGTAACTTCCCACTGCTCGAATCAGGGTCACGGGAGATTTTCCTGCCGACCTCAAAATTTTGTGACACTGGACTCCCCGTGTGGCGTGTTGAGTGATTCGGCTAAGCAACTAGCAAGTAGTAGTAGTAAACTCTGCATATTAGGTTTGACCGAAGTCAAACTTCCTAAAGTTTGACCAAGTTTATAGGAAAATATAAACATTTACCATAAAAAATATGTATGATGTGAAAGTACATTCAATAATGAATCTAATGGTATTTATTTGTTATTGTATATGTTAATATTTTTTGTTATAAGCTTTCTGAGAGTTTACAAAACTTGGCTTTGACCAATGCTAATACGCGGACTTAAATAAAAACGGAGGGAGTACACATTTGTTTTCTTAGTTTGTAGTGAACTAATCATTTGTTGAAATTGTGAAATAAAAATATTAGGCTATTGACTTCGAATGTAATGGTCTATACAATTCAATAGTTACAATCATTGTTGAATCCCAAGATGTATACAAGGTCTATAGTACTTCACAACATTCTCAAACTCACATAATCCCAGTCAAATGAGAATCTAAATGCATTTCGTAGTTATTACTTTGTAGGATGCAACAAAAACAACCATAACTCTACATCAGCCATTATAGAAGCAACATTTTGACATATCCCAATGTGTGAATGAAACGTGCAGAGAGAGCTTTTGAAGATGGAGCAGATAGGGTGAGAAAGATTGTATGTATGTGGAGGAGAGAGTAGGAGACAAACCTAATGAGACAGAGAGAGAGAAAGATAGAGGAAGAAGTTAGGTCTGTGAGAAAGATGGATACATGTAATATACATGAGATGCGTGTGCATCTGGATTTTGTATACGTGGAAGGAGAAGAGACAACATGTTTGATGAGAGAGCTGGAAAAACATGGACGAGAGGGGAAGGATCTCGTGGGTTGAGGGATTGACAATTTTGTGCGGGGGAGAGAGGGATTGGTAATTTTGTGCAAGAGAGAGAGGGAGTGGGGGAGGAGTTAGTCAGCCATCGTCACATCACCCTGCTTCCAAATGACCCCGCATTCTCTAGCGTGGTGTGGTCGCCGTCTTCGATCTGCTCGATGCCCTCTTTGAAGATTGAGGTGTTGTGCATGTTGAGGTGCAAAGAAGCACAAGTGAGAGTGGTCGCCGTATAACCTTGGATGGGGATGAATTGTGTGCTCGGGGGAGTGTGTGTGTGTGTGTGTGTGTGTTGTGTTGCGTGTCTCTCTCTCTGTGTGTGTGTGTGTTGTGCTGCGTGTCTCTCTCTCTCTCAGTGTGTGTGTTTGTGTGTGTGTGTGTCAGATATTGAGAGAAAAAAACCTAAGGAGAGAAATGGGTATTCACGAAGAAATTGTGCGGGCCTTGAGGTGGGCAGTGGCCGGGTGAGGGTGTCAAAATGTGCGCGTTGATGCTTGTGTTGCATGCGACCATGCGAGGGACGAACGAATCGAGAGAGATGGTTTTTGTGTTACAGATGCTCCTCTCTCTCCCTCTCTCTCTCTCTCTCTCTCACACACACAAGTAAACTAGAAGATCGTTCTCTCATGTATACACAACGTATCGGCATCTGTCTATGTCTTTCTCATGCATGATCATTTGCACATTCACACCTCTCTATGTCTGTATCACACGCACACCGTCTCCACATTGCCCTTCCGCCACAACACACATATGGACACATACACACGTTCTCTCTCAGTCACACACACAAAATCAGTATTAAAAAAACTAGGGCGCACCTAAAATGTTCAAATCCAAATAAACACGAACTGGAGCTAAATTCAAATATATGGAAATATTGCAGCATCAAGAACTTTCACAGGAAAAAAAAGTTGAGTAATATTCAAGGATTGTTTTCACACACACAAAAAGGTTCGGTGGATGTCCTTCGAGCGCGACATGGTGACGCACCGTTCGATCGACCGCGCGGCCGCGGTTCACGCGCTTGCACATGATTCCGTATCATGGTTGTGGTACTAACTAATAAAAGCGCTGCCTAAGTCTAATGTTTACGTGTACTAGTACGCTTTTCTTTTAAGTTTGACCAGCCTTATATATAAAACTAAAGTAAGCTCCCACACGCCCACTCATCAATATGCCGCCGCCGTTGCGCATGCCGGCGCCCGCCTACTCCGGCCAACAATTTCTCGCCCGTCACTGCCGTGTCGCTGCCATCCCTGTGCCATGAAGCCAAAAGCTCGCCCGCTCACGTCTTCTGCAGTCCCTCCTCGCGATGCCGCCGCGCTGCCAAGCACGCGAGCAGCTGGTGGAGCCGCGTCTATGCACACAGCATACGAAGAGGAGGACGAGTGCATGCTCCATCACGCTGGCGAGGAGGAACTAGCGTGTCATTGTCGTCTCCACCCGCGCGGAGGAGGCGCGCATGGTGGCTGTCGCGGCGGAAGCCGGTCGCTCGCGCATCGAGCCTGCAAACCGGGTGCAGACGCGGAATCTACCTTCTAGACCTTGAATGCCACGTGGATCCTGCAATCTGAAGGAGCAATTTGGGTCAGTCGGCTCATGTGAGCCGTTTGATGCAACATGGATGGCTAGAAGGGCTTCTTCCACCTCTTATGTCGTCTTGTTCCTTCGCTCCGTCGAACTTCTTTCACAAATCGACTGACCCAAATTATACTACTAGTATGAACGTATTAAGTACAGTAGGAACACGAAGATACGAGCAGTAGTACCAACTGCAAGAAGAACAGTAATAGGACATAGTACTAGTACTAATGTACGTACTAAAGAGTTCAAATAACGAGAAAGAACATAAACATAGTTCTGCTGGGGCCTCAGCATAACACACCCTTGAAAATAAACTAAGCAACTAGTCAGCTTGACACTGTAGTAGAACCAGCATGAGCGACGACACTACCACCTACTCGGAGTCCGAGTCCACGTCCTCGACTTCGTCCTCGTCCCTCTTCCTCTTCCTCTTCGCTGATGCTTCTTTGCTTGAACCGGACGCTGGGCTCTGCTTCTTCATCCAACCCTTGTAGATATTTAAACAAAGGTAGGCTTCCATTGCTGCGTACAAGATGTGATCTTCATCTAATGTCTTCGACTCCCATGCATGATGAAACTCGTGATGAGGTTTCTTCAGTTTAGCATACGAAGGGTCAATCATGGCTATTGTCAGGGTCAGCATTGAAGGTTGAGAGGAGGACACCAGGCTTGCCTTCTGGAGATTGAAGGGCTGGCCTACAACGAGACCTATCCGATGCAGGACATCCCTGTCATTCTTAAAGCCTACAGTAACGAATTTCACTCTTTTGTCCTTGAGGAAGTTCTTAAAATCCTGGCACTCAATGTTGGAATGGCATATGTGGTAGACCAAGCAAACGTTATGTACGCAAACCTTGATCACGACGGGCTTCTTCCTCTCTTCATCCTTTAGATCCTTCTCTCGTCCCAGGACTGTAGTGTACTCAACATCTAGCCCAGCGACCCACTCATCCATTGAACTGTTGAACATGCGTAGGAAGCGACCAAGCCATGCTTTCACCGTCTCGGATCCACGTGTGTAGATGACAATGAACTGATCGCCGGTGATGGGTCTAACCTGGTACTCAACAGCGACCATGGAGATTTGGGAGGCCATGGATTTTGGAGGAGGGTTAGGAGAAGTTGAACTGTTGTACCCCGCAAAAAAACTGGGAGTGAACTAATGTGAAAGGACGAGATGACTGGGAGCGAACTGTTGTAAGGTAGAAGACGGAGACAAGTAGGGTGTGCGAACGGCGTGGGGTTGCTGGCTTGCCCGGTGGATAAACGGCTGCAAGCCCCCAAAGAGTTCTCGAGAACTATGCGGGACCCACTAGATGTCATGTCTACTAGACCCATATCGTAGGCCTGACGGTATAGCTTCTGCCTGTTCGCACGCCATGCCGACGCGTGGATGTAACTTCACTCAATTCCGTCTAACATCGCGCCTCCCATGACCTTCACCTCCCTCGCGCGGTGGCGCCCTTTGAGACTTCGACCGGATATAAATGAGCATTTTTTTGCCTTTTTTTAGACAAGCATTTTTTTGCCTACTCCGCATGCATGATACTCCCTCTGGTCCTTTTTACTCCCGTCAACCGTTTGCAAAGTGTTTGACCAAATTTATACTTTTTTTGAACACCACCTTATATTAATTAACCAGCCACACCAGTACACTCATTCGATAAAATATTCACCACACAGGGCGGTACATTATTTACAAGAATACCATCTAATCTATTGTCAAAGCTATACTTAGCGATTAAGTGTGCCACCTTATTGGCCGAACGGCTAATCTTTGACAATTGAAGATTGTTGATCAACTTCGAGTTGCTCAACGCTTTCATCTTCAGGTCACGCATAGCAGACCTGTCATAGTCCCCCAATGCAAGGGACGCTACCACAAAAGCGCAGTCAGTCTCTAAAATTACAGGATTATGAAGAGAAATACCTATGTAGAGACCGGCAATGCAAGCCCTAAGCTCCGCTTCCTTCATGCTTTGACAGGCATCAATGAAATCCCACGACCAAAATTATACTAAAAATATCAATATCTACAATACTGATTATAATGAGTATAAGAACTACATTTTATAATGAGTGTAAAAATATTGATTTGACATTGTGAATGTTGACACATTTTTCTATAAGTCAGGTGAAAGTAGAGGTACATTGACTTCAGACAAAACTTAAATGCACAATGCCAACTAGTTCCTCCGTCCAGGTGCGTGCCATGTCCTATCTTGTCATCACAACAAGTTTAGCTATTAGAGTACCACTACCTCCCTTCTAGTTTAAAGGGCTCGATTCAAAAATTTCACCTACTCTTCACAAGATAGTAGAGGCGGTGGAATAGTTTTTGAAGTCTACAAAAGTACTCAACTAGTGCTGTCGTTCTTCACAAAAAAATGTGTTTACCAATGCATGCATGAACACTAGTTACTCTAACCCCCCTCTCTTCTTTAATTCTTTGCCACATCAGCATGTTTGCTATTCCCGTGTGCATGATACCAGCTAAGATACCACAATTATGGCCAGCCTTAATCATCGCATGCAATAATTTAGTGCACCTTGAAATATGAACATGTGTGGGGCGTGTATGTTTTTAATGACTTGAGACTATACCTAGCCCGACATGCAAGATGACTTATTATGCACCATTCCCCATACCTGCAGGAAGCCGTTCGTCTCCAAATCTTTTCCTCTCCATGTGTGGAAACAATATGCCTGCCAAACTCTCCTTCTCCCTCTGGCGGTCCCACCACTCCACCCCGTGTGAAAAAATCTGCATGCATGACTCTCCTCCCCCCACGCTCGTCCAATCCGTTGTGACCAGCAATATTTCCACCCCTTCGCTCCCCCATAATTTACTCCAACAAATATGCCCACGTAGCTGTTACTTAACTGCAGGTGCATTGGGTCACTGACATATGGGCCCAACAGGGGTCTAGCCCACATGTCAGTGACGCAACTGGACCTGCAGTTAAGTCAGTGCAGCTCAGTCCATATCTTACGCAGGTGTGCCATTGCTTGCTATAAATACTACGCCTCCCACAACATCGCTATCTCCTCTCCCTCACATTCATGTTCATCGCTATCTCCTACCCCTCCCTCTCACGTCGACCACCATGGCATCGCCCCTCCCAAGCCCTAGGAGCCCCTAGCTGCACTGTGCGGACGGTCACGCATCGCCATTCCGTTCCTCGCCGCCACTAGTCGAGGAGGACGCGTCGGTGTTCCGCTCCTGGCCGCTACGTGACGCGTTGCCGTTCCATTCCTCGCCGCCACAAGTCGAGGAGGACGCGTTGGTGTTCCTCTCCTTGATGCGACATGACGCGTCGCCGTTCTGTTCCTCGCCGCCACTAGTCGAGGAGTATGCGTCGGTGTTCCGCTCCTCGCCACGACGCGTCGAGGTGGACGCGTCGGCATTCCCAATCTCGCCAGCACGCGTGCCGGAGGACGCGTCGGCTCCCTGCTACGAGGAGAACGCCGCGCCGCGCACCGAGCCCCCCAGCCTTGAGGAGCTTTGGAAAGAAATGGATGTCGCCTTGTGGGAGGCTTTGCCTCCAGCAGAGCGCGCCAAAATAGAGGCGGAGAAGAAGGCCGAGGAAGAGAAGCACACCATGGAACAAGCTGCCTGGGAGGCCTATGTCGCGTCCGAGAAAGTCAGGCAATTGGCTCTTTGGCAGAAGGCTCGTGCGAGGGCTGTGAGGGTGGCGAAGGACGCCCGTGCCGACGCCCTGAGTGCAGTCGGGCCCAAGCGCCGGTACGTGGACCGGGTGAACGCTTCCAGCAAGGAGGAGTACCTGTTGGTGCCAGATCACCACACCAGTGAGATCGCGCTCGCCCGCCGGCAAGCCGCCAATCAGCACCTCGCGAGTTGCGAGGCTAAGGAAGAGGCGTTGTGTTGGCGCGCTGGGAAACGGCCGCGCACCAGGGCACTCGTTGCACGCCGCAAGCGCTCCTGCGAGCGCCGTGGCTTTTAGGAGGAGTATAATTTTTGTTTCGTAAGGCAATCTCATTAGTTTTGGGACGCAAATGATAAATCCTGAACGTTCAGGAATTCTTAGCGTCCTTAATTAAGTATGTAAAAGGGAAAGTTTGGAAACCTTGTGTATTCGTACGCATTTTGCAAGTATGTGCATATAGCACAAACTTTACTATATACTATCGCACTACACGTCTCTCTCGATATATGCTTGCAGACTGTGCTACTCCCTCCGTCCAGGTCAATAAGTCATCTTTGGTTGTGCACCGTGACCAAGAAGGAGGGAACACTTATACATCTAGACGGAGGGAGTACTACTATTACTTATGTACGTGCAAATGCACGTTTTAACATTATGATGCGGTTCTTATAAAAGTAGAAAAACAACACTAGTCAAGCTTGTGAAACGATTCAATGCAAAACAAATGCAAAAATGCTCATTTGATTGTTTACTTTTAGCTTCCTTCTCTGTGGTTATTTCTCTGTCGTACTTTGTACAGAGTATCTCACTGGTTGGAAAGGCATGCAAATTCCCAAACCGCTTCCTACACCCTGTATCGAATTTTTTGCCTAACAAGTTGTGTCGTGCAATTGGAATTCCAACTTGAGTACTACTACTAGTAGTAGTACCAGGGGCTAGTTCTTTTAGGCTTCTAGATTAGTAAACCCATAACTACTACCTCCGTCCTGGTTTATTGGTCCCCATTGTAATCTGTGTCAAATTTTGATCATAAATTTAACTAATGAAATGTTAGTGCATGTCACATGCACTACTCCATCCGTCTAGGTGAGTAAGTCATCTAAGCCTGTGCACCGTGACCAAGGAGGAGAAGAAAATGAGAAACGTTAATGTTTATTTGCTAATTAATAGTATTGCATGCAATGAACTAACCACTACATGTCGTGTTTGATATCTCAAGTCATTAAAAATATGCACACTCTTTATCTCTTATTGGTTGATATGTCAAGAAACAAGAAACGAGGTAGAAGTTAATGCACCACGCCTAAGTGTTTTGGGATTATTTGGTTTTCGTAAGACGGAGGGATTACAATGGTGAGGAATAAACCAGTTAAATCTTTGGTCAAAATTTAGTACAGATAACAATGGTGAGGAATAAACCAGGACGGAGTAGTAGTTTAGAAGCCCAAATAAATGAGTGAGGCGCCTTATTGTTACTCTCCACTGTGACTAGTCTTGTGGGAAAAGCTGGGGAAGCCGCCAAAAGAACTGGCCCTAGGAGTAGTAGCTAGGGATCGAGTGTGCGAGATGAACCGGAGAAAGTAAATGCAGAGAGATGAAATGCAAAAAAGACGGAGGGATGTGATGGTTGCTTGTCCGTTTATTTTACCAAGCCACTTATTACTGGGAGTGGTTGGGTTTTGTGATATGACGGCTTTACTGCCGCGCCACGAGCGGGGTGAGAGGTGAGACTCCCGTGCAGCGCTGCCCTCTACACTTGTACTAGATCGGTCATGGTTTATTAGTCCCCCATTGAATTTGACTGAAGATTTAACTGGCAAAATGTTAGTGCATGTCAACAAAAACTATATCGTTGGATTCGTATTTGAACATAGTTTTGAATGATATAATTTTAGGTGACATGCATCAGCATTTATCGTACTATATATAATGTTTGTTCAATTTTTGGTTGTACTAATCTATAGTAGTAAGGTGCCAGTGCGTTGCACCGAAGAGTGCAATGCATTGATCGGGGAGTTGTTTACTTTGACAAAGGATGTGGGGTTCATCTCATGTGTAACGGGTATCGATAGGTTTCTTCGGATATTATTTCATCTCTACAGCTCACAAACATCCGGGTGAAATAGATAAAAAAGGTATCTTTTGCAAACAAAAGCGTTCAACTGTTCAACCTGCATCCAAAACTTGTGAAGAAATAACACTTATTGTGCTTTGCAAGAAATGATCTTTAAGAATTAGTTTTTGAGTATCGATTGTTATACATATTGGCTACAGATGACATGGCACTTTCTTATAGTCAACAGTTGGCTATACTATAAAGTAATATTAACCATGCCCTTATACACCTAGACAGAGGGATTAAATCAGGATGACTTGCAAGCGGGCAGAGGAGATGTAAGAAAATGGTTCATCATAAGTCTTTCACCAGTACTGTAGTAAAAATTCATACATGGAAGATTCTAGACTAAACCATAAACGGATACACTTTTATTCATGCGCGATACTCCAATAGAGCAAGATCCTGCATGGAAGTCTCCACATGCTTAGACAGCGGATTACATTGAGTGAAGACTAATGATCAACATTTAACTTGATAATGCGTATGTCCAGGTGAACCTCCTTGGAGTCCCCGTGCACTGTGTCGGCGAGTAAAGGATTCCATGAGTTTTCCAAGTCCACATTGGCGAGATAGTCCCAGCTCCCCAGAGTCAAAGTCCGTTTGATGAGGCCGGTGTCACCGCCCACGCAACACGGAGGGGTAGTAACACTGACCAAACACCCGTACATCGGCCTCATGTTAGTGTCAGCGTCAGCGGCGTCACCCCTGACGCACATTACAGAGACGGGGCGACGGCCTGTGCGGGCCTCGCCGGTGCCCACGATCAAGAGGAAGACGCTGGCGTCCTCCTCCGAGACTAGCAGGCGGTGGTGATCCTCCAGTGACTCCGGCATGGTGAACGGGTAGCACGTCTCATACTTGATGTTCTTCGCCAAGGGCCATCAGTGACCACTGCACGCATCCATGAGTTGATGCACCATGTCCGCCGGCGAGCCACAAAAGGGCATCGGGCACTCATAGCAGTGGACGAAGGGCTCTTTGGAGGTATCGACCAGGCCGTCCATGAAACGGGAGTGGTTGTAGGGGACGTTGCATGAGTTGAATATATGAGCAAATTACTACGAGATTTAATCCGAATAAGCACAAAATAAATCATGACGGCTATAACAGAGATGAAACTAATCATGTGGACTAGCATAGTAGTAGGATACAGAGTAGAAACATGAATTCTACCACGATTTCGAACAGGAAGGACAGAAACACATACGGTGCAACGGGAGCAGCACCGTTGGTGTTGAGGTTATCGCCAATGTCGTTGAGGAAGAGGTTACCGAGGTCGGGGAAGAAGTCGTCGTCGGTGAAGTCGTGGCCGCTAGCAGCCACGGGAGTGTGCTCCCCAAATTTCAACAGCGCCCGCCGAATGGAGCGCAGGAGGGAGTGGCTGTAGGGGACGCTGCGGCCGCCGAATGGAGCGCAGGAGTAGCACACGAAGCAGTAGATGGTGCTTCTCCCTAGTCTCTATTCTTATCTCTATCTCTACTACTCTTCTTTGTTTTTTATAATATACTAGTTGCAGTTGTCAAATCAAATAGTACTACACCGTCCACTGCACGCCCGGCTGAACACGCCTCCTCGCCTCCATCAAACCCTTCCGTTAAACTCGCATGCAAACCGAGAAACCTACTCCGACCCGCGGGAGGAAATTTGCCGGTTGCGGTTGGAGAATAATAGAGTCATGTCCAATCCATTTGAGTTAATTGCGTGTATGATTCTCCCTTTATAAAAATTTAATTGCATCCTTGATCTTGTATTCTAAGTACTATGTGGGTTCCACTGTCAGTACAGTGTACATGACTTGCAGGCTGGCTACAGATTCGTACAGAAAGTTAAAAAGAAACAAATCCATGACTTGTAGGATTGGAGTTAGCACCGATGGCGGTTCGTAGTCATTCCACGCTCGGGCATTGAAGTTTGTAACTATTTTAGATTAGAACATACTACTCCTCCAGTGCTAGTAGTAGAGCAAAGTCCTACTCCACTACTACTCTACTCAAGCAAGTTAGGGCATAGTAGCAGGTACTGTAGGGAGTACCAGTACTGTGATCACTCGATCAAGTTGTCTGACTTCGTTATGACCCTACGCTGCTGGTATGTGTCTCGTAAGTCAAGCGGCGTGCTGTAGTCATCATCACCTGTCCACTTCCCGCATCACATATTCACTTCTCCATCTTTGTCCGCACATAATCTCGTCCAATCTTCCATCCCCGCTAAGGCGCCTCCCCCCCCCTCGTCTGAAACCCAAGCACTAACAATGGCAGAACCGAGCAGCGTCCGCCGAAAGAGTGGCTGAAATTCACTCCCCACAGAGGTAATCAAGCTCATTGTTTCGCATGTGGACAATCTCAGTACCATGCCGCTCGCCGCGTGCTCGTCGGGGCTGTACCGTTTACTCAAAGCCCTCAGGCCGGAGCTTTTTAAGCCAGCTCCTTGCTTGCTGATGCTGCCTGATCTTCAGAAATGGTGTGTCACACAGCATAACGATCGTAGGGTGGCGAGCATCAACCCCCTTGACTGTGATCCGATCCCCGTCAGCCTCAACTACATTAACGGTATGTACTGGGTCGGCATGAACACGTCTTGGATGGTGCTCGTCGACGGTCGCGGCAACTGGATGCTCGTGGAGGTCTACACCCAACGATTGATCCCCCTTCCTTCAATTAACACTGCACTGCTTTGGCACCGCGGCCCAGAATACTCGGAATCTTATAGTAGCCAACATGATACCAAGTTTGATTTGCTCAAGGTTGTAATCTGCCAAGTGCCCACAAGATCTGCGAATTATAAAGACTTCAGGCTAATTGCGTTCTTCGACCGCGGTCTTGCCTATCTGACAGGTCACTGCGGTAAGTGGATAAATCTACACGTCCATCGCAGGATCATACATCCTCCATAGTTCTCTGATGCCATTGAACACAAGGGCTATATTTACGTTGTTGACTCCTTCTATGGCTGGACATACTGCTGGCCTACTCCAGTCATCGCTACAAACGGCTATTACAGCAGTATGTTACTTTCCAATGATATCATGATGGCTTGCTTATAATACTGTCAACATTTGCTGAAAAAATATTCAAGCTCATAACATGTTGTTCTTAAGATTGACTAAATCAAGAGCCCTTTTTTATTTGACTCCAACTTGATATGATGTTGTAGGCCGCCTGGTGTCCCTACCCTTCCTAATCCCAAAACCTTTCAAAGAAAAGCAGCATGGCAGTTGTAGGTGGTTCCTGGCTCGATCAGATGATGGCGAAAGATTGATGATCGTTCGCACGTACCGGACGTGTTGTTTCGTGGAATACAATCAGAGTCACTGCAAGGTCTTTGAGCAGGATCCCAACTTCTCTGGTCCTTCAGGAATTTTTGACTGGAGGATGGTAAGTAGCCTTGGTACACGCTCTCTGTTTGTCGGATTGAATTATCCGATTAACCAGGAGATAACCGACGGCAGGGATCATGATGGCAGCATGGTTTCATTCATCAGGCAAAATTGTGTGTACACAACATACCATGCGTCTCTGCATGCACCATACCTTGATATGTGCCGCCACGCTCTGCAGCCCAAAGTAGGAGAGAGGGTTGCAAGTATCAGACTTCGACCTGCTGGCCGGAGTTTCCCCCATTAGGTACCCATCTGGTTCAAGCCGTCAACCAATCTCCACAGCTTAATAAATAGTAACGTCTAACTGAGCCAGTTAGTTAGATGCTTACACTTGGTGTAGTTGGATCTTTATTTAGTTTGATGCATACACTTGTTCTTTTTTGGTAGCCATTTTGTAATGATGGCTGATGTTTGGTTTGGAAGAGAGAGCTGCGTCTTCACTCTTCTGGCCTGCTTACTGCTTCTATTGCACCCCCACCCTGGTTGCTGCTGCTGCTGTTTTCAATGTACAATCAGTAGTATATTTCGTCTGTTGGTTGAATAAATGTGTTGTTGGAATCACAAACACAATGTTTTGGAAGTTGTTGCACGGTTCGATCCTTTAGTGCCCCTTACCATACGTAGCGCATACTATTTTTCGTACGGAACACATTTTCCACTTGTTGATAACATGCAGCCCACTGATGAAGGCCCAATAGAGAAGCCCATAATTAACTGGAAGGGAGGCTCTCACATGAATCTGGCCCAGGTACATGCTCATGGTCCCCTAAACATAAATAAGTAAATAAGTAAATAAATAAATAAATAAAGCTAAATGCTCATGCACGAGTTCTTTGGGAAAATAGGTAGCCCAGTATTTCTTTTTGAAGAATACCCAAGCTAGGCCTATTTGTTTTCTCTGAATTACTGGGCTGCGAATCTTTCAAGACGAGGAGGGATGCATTTCGGCCTGGCTTAAGAGTATGGTCAATGTGTGTTAAAAGTAATATCAAAAGGGGCTGAAAATTCCAAAAAAATTATAGCAAATGGGATATAAGTTTCTTTTTTTGTTTTTGTTCTTCACTAATATCTTATACGTATTTCATTGGATTTAACATGACATAGTACTAATTTATTTTTAAATTTGTTTTAGTATGGCTATTAACTTTTGGATTAAGAATATTTCGTTCCCCAGCAAAAATTTGCGAATTTTCAAAATTTCCCACATATTTAGTTAATTTTTTGACCCTGGTACTGACCAGAAAATGGCCAGCAATTCTAAAAATGGAAAACAGGCTGCAATAAATTCCATATGAATTAGAAAATGAGTAAAAATTATAAAAATAATAGCAAATGGGCTGTACACGCCACAGATTTCAAGGCTGACTTGTTTACGCAAGGCTTTGTCAGTGAACACACGATTTTAGCAGTAGTGACTGTTGGATGTTCATCCAACGGCCGACGTGCTTCTTCAATCTCTGATCTTCCTGTTGCAGCCGCCTAAACTAGCGCCGGTGGGACTGCCTGCTCCCTCCTCTTGTGGCCCGCTGTGATGCCGCGCAGGCTTCCCCCGGCCGACCCTACTCCCTCCTCTAGCCTAGCCGCACGCAATCAACTGCCTCCTTATTACGCGAAAAAAATGATTCCTCCCACTAACATCTGGGGCGCACCGGTTGGGAGGCTGACCTGTGAGTACTAAGTTGACGCGTACGCAGGGCATGTCAACTTAGTCAACAAACGATTATAGCAGCAGTAACCATTGGATTTGAATCGAACGGCCCTGCTGCTTCTTCAATCGCTGCTCTTCTTGCACCAGCCGCTCAAACCAGCGCCGGGGAGACCGCCTGCTCCTGCCTCCAGTGGCCGGCTGTGCTGCCGTTGAGGCCTCATCGCCCCTACTACTCCCACAGCTAGCCAGGCCCTGCGGCAACGGCAGCCTCACACCGCAGCCGAACCAGTGAACCCTCGTACTCCTCTCCGCGTGGGCATCCACTGTCGCGTCTTCCCCGGCTCCGCGTCGTCCCCTTCCTAGGCCTCGCCGTCGTCCATCGCCTTGGTGCTCTCGGTGCGGCGTGGTCGACGTAGTCAATGACATTCCATCGAAAGAGTACTGTACGTGGAGAGGCTGACAGCTGGGTCCACGGCCACAACCCAGTTTTTTGTGATTTGCCAAGTAAGTCGCTTTGTCAGGCCTGTTCGGCTGCAAATCTTTCAAGACGAGGAGAGCTTTCATTCGGCTGGCCGAGAAAATGGCCCATCAATAATGAGAAATGGGATGTACATTTTTAAAACACATCAAACCGGCAATTAGTTTCAAATATCTTTTTTTTTTCATTTCGAGATTTGAAATAACATTAATTTTTATGCGTGGAGAATTTGTTGGATTTTATATTGATATACATTTATTTTTAAGATCAGTTTGAACGTGAGTCAAAATTTCGGGATTAAAAACAGTTCGGACCGCACCGAAATATGCAAAATTTCGTATATTTTTTTAAACATGTCCACAACATGGGTTGTAATGCTAACAAAAAGAATATGGGCTCCAAAAAAACCTTAATAATTAGCAAATGGGATGTAAATTATTAGACATAATGGTAGATGGGCTGTATGCTGTTTTCCACAGATTTGAGGCTTTCCTAAAAAAAGGTTGACGCACAAGCAGTGACTGTTGGATGGCCATCCAACGGCCGTCGTGCTTCTTCAATCTCTGCTCTTCCTGCTCCAGCCGCTCAAACACAAGCGCTGGCAGGACTGCCTGCTCCCTCCTCCCTGCGGCCGGCTCTACTGCCGCGCAGGCCTCACCGCCCCACCGTACTCCCAGTGCTGGCCTAGCCATCCCTCTACTCACCCACACCTGCTGTTATTCTCCGGCGACGACAGATCAACCACTAAACCCTCATACACTCGTACTCCCCTCCAAGTGGGAAACAACTTTCGAGTCTTCCTTGCATCCATGTCGTTCCCTTCCTAGGCCTCGCTGTCGTCCACCGCCCTGGTGCTCTCGGCGCGGCCTGGTCAACATGGTCAATGACCGACCTGCATCTGAAGTGGACTATACGTGGAGAGGCTGACAGTTGGGTCCATGGCCACACGCAAGGAAATGCCTCCTTATTACGCGCAAAATAATGATTCCTCCACCTGACATCAGGGACCCACCGAAAGGGCCTTTGTATTTCGCGAAAAAAACATTACCACCGCTGACAGCTCGGACCCACCAGATATATCTTCGCACGCAAGGAAGTGCCTCCTTATTACGCACAAGAAAAATGAATACTCCCCCTATTAGCTAGGACCCAGTATAGTGGCAGGCTGACTTGTGGGCCTACTAAGTTGACTTGGATAGAGGGCTTTGTCAAATTAGTCAATATGCATGATTCTAGCTCCAGTGACCGTACGATGTCCATCCAACGGCCGTAGTGCTTCTTCAACCTCTGGTCTTCTTGCTCCAGCCGCCCAAACCAGCGTCGGTCGTGCCTCATGCTCCTGCCTCCCGTGGCCGGCTGCGATGCGGCAGAGGCCTCACCTCTCCCAACTACTCCCATCACTGGCCAGGCCATCCCTCTACTCACCCACACCCCCCTGTTATTCTGCGGCGACGGCAACCTCACACCGCAGCGAACCAGTGAACCCTCGTACTCCTCTACGTGTGGGCATCCACTGCCGCGTCTTCCCCGGCCCCGCGTCGTCCCTTTCCTAGGCCTCGCCGTCATCCACCGCCCTGGTGCTCTCAGCGCAGCGTGGTCAACATGGTCAAGGAATGGCTTCCATCGGACGTAGACTGTACGTGGAGAGGCTGACAACTGGGTCCACGGCAGTAGCAAGGAAGTGCCTCCTTATTACCTGCAAAATAATTATTCCTCCACCTGACAGCGGGGACCCACCGGACGGGCCACCATATTTTGCGAAAAAAACATTTCCCCCCTGACTGCTGGGACCCACCAGCTGCACCTTCGCACGCAAGGAAGTGCGTCTGAGCAAAAAACAAAATGATTCGCCCCCCTGACTGCTAGGACCCACCAGCTACATCTTTGCATGCAAGGAAGTGCCTGACAGTCGGGACCCACTTGGTCGAAGCGTACGTAGCGTTGTCATTCTGGTTGCGAACATGTACGTACATACTGGTCGATGTAGAGGCGCACACTTGTCGTAGTAGAGGCGCACAGTTGTCGTAGTAGAGGCGCGCACGTGTCGTAGTAGAGGCGCGCACGTAGCATGTACATGTACGTACAGCGGCCAGGGTGCAAGAAAGAAAATACGGCCATGTATGTGTACATACGGGCGGGGTCTCGAACGCCTACTCACGCATACGTACGGCCAGGGCTCATGTACATGGTTGGGTTGGAAAGTAGAAACAGCGTCGTCGTCGTGTTCATGGGGAGGCAGCGGAATGCGTTGTGTTCATGGGGAGGCAACGGAATGTGTCGTGTTCATGGGGAGGCAACAAAATGCGTCGTGTTCATGGGGAGGCAACGGAATGCGTCGTGTTCATCGGGAGGCAACGGAACGCGTGGGAGCCAACCGGCTGGGTCGGAACGGAATGCGTGGTCGTGTTCATCGGGAGGGCTTGGACGGAACAGGCGATGGAAACAAGGCCGTGCGTACCGCAGAACGGAGGAAACGGACCTCCTACATTCGAAATGGGGGTCATGTTGATCGGGAGGGGTGTGGCATACCGCAAAACGGAGGAAACAGACCTCCTACGGTCGAAACGGGGGTCCTGTTGATCGGGAAGGGTGTGGCGTACCGCAAAATGGATGAAATGGACCTCCTATGGTCGAAATAGGGGTCCTGTTCATCGGGAGGGGTGTGGCGTACCGCAAAACGGGACTCCACAGGATATTGTTCATCTCCACCGTCGACCTCCTCCAGCCTCCATGGGCTACTGCTCATCCAGCCTCCACCGCGCGCTACTCCACCGGCTACTGTTCAACTACCCCTCCACCATCTACTGTTCATCCAGCCCTCCACACCACGGGGTCCTGTTCAACCACCCCTCCACGGGCACCCCTCCATCGTCTACTGTTCATCCAGCCCTCCACCACACCACGGGGTCCTGTTCATCCAGAGGCAACGCCACCGCTCACTGTTCATCCACCCCCACCCCCCGCAATGCTCACTGTTCATCCCAGAGGCAGCATCGATCGGCTTCAGTTAGCAGCAGTAGCCAGGGAATCGCTTGATCGGGTTTAGTTAACAGCCATCGATCGATCGCTCGGGTTCAGTAATGCGTAGCCTGCAGTGCAATCGCTCGGGTTCAGTTAGAGCCCAATGCCTCGCTCGGGTTCAGTTAGAGCCACCGCCTCACACACACGCGCGTATGTGTACGAGAGAAACGCGCATCGCTCGGCCCCCGACCTCCCACCGTAACGGGGAACTCCCCGAAATTTTCCTCGCCCTCGCTTCTACCACGGTTTTTTCCGTCATGGACGGCCCAAAGAATGTCATGCAGCTGCGTCTCCGGCCCGCCCAGGACGAAAAGCCCATTTTCTGTCATGATTTTTTGTCATAGAAGTAGGAGCCCACCACATCTATGATGATACCGGGTTTTGTCACAATTATCGTCATAGAAGTGTCATATGTATGACAGAAAAAATTTCGTTCGGCCCAAAATGTCACGGATGTGTCTTTTTTGTAGTGCTTATATATCCAAATGAATTGTTTTGATCTGAACAAGATTATTGGCTTGCTGCAATGCTTTCCATGTCTGGATAAGTTGTATATAAAGGTGATAATTTCACGCACATTGGAAGCCGCATATAGTGTACTAGAATTAACCGTTCAGCTGTTGCTCTTTCCACACTCTTTTTCTAGACCTTAACTGTTTTCAATCTTCATGTCTATTTAGGCAACAGGACAGGGTTAGAAAGTTATAACCAATCGGTGGATTCGTGAGCACCGGGATTTTCTCACTTCTCATGACATTCGATTGAAGACAATAACGCTAGAACGATACGTAGCCAACCATGCAAACACTAGATTTGTCACATTCTTGCTGCTGGATGTGAGGTTACTATTGTCCATCAGGCTTAAGTTTATCAGCAGCATGGTTTTGACGGATGGGTATGTCGAAGAGCAAAAAAAGGAGTTTCAGGTGGGCAAAAGAGCTTCTGAACATGTCGGGCTTCTATTTACAACATATTGTGGTCATAATTTAGTAAATTTTATGACCCAGGATGTTCATTCTATGGACCTGGCCGATCCATTTGACTGTGACTGCCGAAAACAATGCTGGAGTTAGATGTTGTTGCCCTTTTCAACCTGGGTTTTCTCTAAACCGGATGAACAATTAACCCTCGTGCTTTTGTATAGTTTGTAAGCTGGACTTAGATGTCCTTGCCCCTTTTCAACTCGGGTGTGACTGTCATATTTTCTTTGAAACAAGGCAAATGGCTTGCCATTTGTTTAATTTAGAGTGAAATATTGTAACAAATCCCAACCAAGGGAAATAACATCACTCTCGCCGGCTGCTTGAGCTCACTGTGCATTACAGAAGACAAGTGATTAGCCCCCACCAGCACCCACAAACTCAATGGGATCTAAATTTTCATAGGAAAGGCTGCATGACCGTGACAGATTTGGATTCTGACATTTGGGACCCACGAGGAAATAGCCTATCCAAGGTGGTGTCGACTTATTAGCTAGTCAACAAATGTTTCTACCTACCAGCCGTTGGATTGACATCCAACATCTGTCGTGTATCTTCTATCTCTGGTCTTCTTCCTCCAGCCACCCAAATAAAACCACCCCGTCGGCTCCGCCTACTCCCACCTCCCATGGATGGCTGCACCTCTGCCGCCCTACTGTACCCTCCAACATTGGCCAGTCCCTCTGTCAGGACCCCGACTCGATGCCACATCGATCTAGCATGTAACACCTCATATCGCTTTGCGGCCTCACGCACGGTATCCCCACGGTGTCGTCTTACCTTTGCCCGGGACCGTTTGCGCATTTTGGCACACGTATATGATGGTGTCGCTAGCATCCATATGATAAAGAGCCCGGGCTGACATGACTAGTCGTAAACCCAAAGTGGCACAGACTTACAGGGACAGGCATCCATGACCCAGCTTCGAACGTGTCGGTCATCAGCAAGTGGGTCCGGGCTGTAGCACTGGGCTAGCAGGACTCCGGTAAACCGGGCTGTAGCGGGCTAACAGGACTCCGGTACTCAAAGCGTGACATTTCCCCGAAGGGACAGACACAGGAACGAAGAAGGACACATGCCGGCCAGCCTAAGTGTTCCAGAGCAGTAGCAAGCTACCATGGCTCAGCGGTAACACTAGGAGACATTTCCCGGTAAGAGAGGCTACTAAAGATAAACAACTAGATGGTCAGATCCCACACATAGCACTACACATTACACGTACGCATAACATGCAAGTATGTGCTGTACAACATGGCATCACAGCATAACTCAACAATTATATAGATAAAGGCTCGGAAGAGCCATCATAGCATTTATTGCAAACAGGGGTCACAAGACCCGTCATACAGAGCATACAAGCAACAAGCGGAAGCATTACATGTCTGGGTACAGACATCTATAAATGAAAAAGGCTGAAGAGCCTGACTATCTACAACATCCGATCAAGATCGTAGCTGAGGTACTAGCTACTAGTCGAAGTCCACGAGAACACTAGTAAGACCGAAGTCTCCGCTGCAAAAACATAATTAAAGCAACATGAGTACAAAGGTACTCAGCAAGACTTACATCAGATCCTATCATACATGCATCTGTATCAAGAGATAATGTGGGGTTTAGTTGCAGCAAGCCAGCTTTGACTCTGTGGCTATCCTGTTCTGCGACTACCAGAAACTCTGGAGGTGAAACAACGTACACGAGTCCACTAATCACCACACAATACACTACTATGGATTCATCCCCGTCTCCCTACGAGAAGGCCATCCATAGCACTCACACTTGTCTTGAGCATTTTATAGTATCCACTTCAAGTTGTCTATGTACCATGTAAGCATCCAAGAAGTCCATAACCGCGGACCCGGCTATTCGAATAGATCATGTTAACCCTGCAGGGGTGTACTTCTTCATACACGCTCTCGCCACTTACCGCCATGTACACGTCATGTATCTCGGCAACCTTCAAGCGGAAGCCTGGCGAGGGTGTCGGCCACGACCTGACTAACCACACAAGACTCTAGTCCAGGTTTATCGCCTATTTGGGTTCCATCCGCAAGGAGATCCGGCCGGGGTGTCGCTCGCGGCCCCAAACGATGTGTACAGGGTTCCCGAGCCCACCAACCGGGTGCCACTCGGTACACCGGGCCACGTGTGCCTAGTCTGTCCCAAGCCCACCCTGCCGGGTGCCACTTGGTAGAAAAATAGCACTACCTACAAACACCAGAAACTAGTTGCGACTCCTGGACAGAGATCAAGTTGGTTAATAAGTCGAGAGGGCTTGGAGCGCCCGGAGCCCAATGTGTGGTAGTATCGAGTCATTGGACAACATACACAGAACTCAGGGCTTAAGGACGGTTCCAGTGAGACAACCCACCATGTACTCCTACATGGCCTCTCACCGCTACCTTTACAAAATCGTGTTCACACACTTCACTCTCAGCATCAGAACATATCGTAACACTCCAATTCATTCCCAATGAACCAGACCTGACACAACTCTAAGCAATAGCAGGCATAGCATGGTAGGAACACATCAGTGGCTTCAATCAACTCCTACACATGCTAGTGGGTTTCAACTATTTACTGTGGCAGTGACAGGTCATGCAGAGGAATGGGTTCAACTACCGCAACACAAAGTAGCAGATGAATCGTTGTTGTCCTAATGCAATAACTGAGAGCAGGAGCGAGAGAGTAGGGTTTTATCGAAATGAACAAGGGGGGTTGCTTGCCTGGTAAATCAACAAGGGAGGCACTGCTTCACAGACAGGTACTCTGGAACGTCTCCGGAGCAGGACCTATCGAGAAGGAACGGTGCCGGCAATCAAAACACAATCATATGCAACAATATGATGCATGAACATGGCATGTAGATGTGATGCTGTTTGAGCTAATGCAACTAGTATTCAATTGGTTTGAAGTCCATTTGAACCAAAGGTTCAAATGCATTTCTAAATTAGGTCTCTTATATATGCCATAATGTGTTTTCTCATATTCAGCATGTATAAGTTGGTTTTTCATGCATGAAACTAGTACAGATGGAAAGGTTGCATTTTTCTGATAATTTTTCATATATAAATTATTTCAATCTGAGCTACGGTTGAATTTCTATGAATTTTT
>NC_057807.1:267585489-267587992 GCF_018294505.1 Triticum aestivum | reverse complement strand
AGATCATAATCTGTGATCAACTCCAACCAACGTCTTTGTCTAAGGTTCAGATCCGGTTGGGTGAAGATATACTTGAGACTCTGGTGATCGGTGTAGATCTCGCAACGTTTACCAAGGAGGTAATGTCGCCAGGTCTTGAGTGCATAGACTACGGCTGCAAGCTCTAGATCATGTGTAGGATAATTCTCCTCATGTGGATGCAACTGTCGAGATGCATAGGCAATCACATGACGATCCTGCATAAGAATGCAACCTAGTCCCTGTCGTGAGGCGTCGCAGTAGATAATAAAGTCTTTAGTGAAATCCGGTGGCACAAGTATGGGAGCAGAAGTCAGGCGTCTTTTCAGTTCCTGAAAACTGTACTCACACTGTGGGGACCACTCAAACTTTTTATCTTTCTTGAGAAGTTCCGTGAGGGGTTTGGCTACTTTGGAGATGTTTTCAACAAAGCGGCGACAATAGCTGGCTAGACCAAGGAAACTCCTAACTTGTTTCACGGTCTCAGGTGGAGTCCAATCGAGAACGGCTTGAACTCTCTCGGGATTGACAGCAATGCCCTTACCAGAGATTACGTGGCCTAGGTAGGTCACTTCTGGCAACCAAAATTCACACTTGGAGAACTTGGCATAAAGGCGGTGCTCTCTGAGTTTTTCTAACACAAGTCTAAGATGTTCGGCATGCTCTTCCTCGCTCTTCGAGTAAATAAGAATATCATCGAGGTAAACCACGACGAACTTATCTAAGTACTCCATGAAGATCGAGTTCATCAAACGGGAGAATGTGGCTGGGGCGTTGGTTAGACCAAAGGACATGACGGTGTACTCGTACTGGCCATAACGAGTGACAAAAGCTGTCTTGGGAATGTCCCCGTTTCTAATCTTGATTTGATGGTAGCCTAACCTTAAATCCATCTTGGAGAAGACTGAGGATCCAGCGAGCTGATCATACAGGTCGTTGATCCTGGGAAGCGGATACTTGTTCTTTATCGTGACCAAATTAACGGGACGATAATCTACAACCATCCGGTTCGTACCATCTTTCTTCTTGACGAAGAGGACGGGGCAAGCCCAAGGAGAAGAACTAGGACGGATGAAACCCTTTTGCAAGGACTCATCGAGTTGTTTCTTAAGCTCGGCTAGTTCTAGGGGTGCCATCTTGTAAGGTCTCCGGGAGATTGGAGCAGTTCCTGGGATAAGATCTATGACGAACTCTACATCTCTGTCAGGTGGAACACCTGGCAGTTCCTCTGGAAAGACATCCGGAAAGTCACGGACTACCGGGATATCTTCAAGGTCTGGAAGAGGGCTGGCATTAAGAGAATAGAGCTGACGCTTTGCAACTCTAGTGGAGACGGTGACTATCTTGCCAGATGGGTGTGTAAGCTGAACAGATCTTGTGTAACAATCAATCTTGGCATGATGAGCTGTCATCCAGTCCATACCCAGGATGATGTTAATATCTGAAGACTTGAGGGCTACAAGTGATGCAAGGAATACAAGTCTGTCAACAAGGATTTCGTTACCATGGCTGATTCTGGTGGTCTGCCATCTAGACCCTGGGGTTTGGATTTCAAGCGGAGTTGGCATATCACAAAATGACATGTCGTGCAAACGAGCATAACCTTCAGAAATGAAGGAGTGAGATGCCCCAGTATCGAACAGAACTGATGCTGGGTGACAATTGACAAGAAGGGTACCAAGAACGACATCTGGATCATCATGAGCGTCTTTAGCTGAGACGTGATGCACACGTCCACGTTCAGTGGGGGCTGACTTGACACTGATCATCTTGCGTGATGGCTTAACACAGCCAAAAGTCTTCTCGGGCTGAGGTGGAGCATAACTAGTCTGAGAGCAGTCACGTGCATAGTGTCCTGGCTTCCCGCATGTGAAGCAAGTCCCTGAGGTTGGACGTGGACCCGCACTGACAAACGGTCTACCAGTAGGCCCGGGTGGAACATACGACTGAGCTGGAGAAGGCACCACATAGGATGGCCTCAGTGTATAACCGGAAGGAAGAGCGGAGTTTGGAACCCAAATCCGGCGCTTCTGGGAACTAGAACCGGAGGAAGATCCCAAATCACGGGTGTGCTTACGAGACTCCTCGTAAGTGAGTTGAGCTGTCTCTGCATTGATGGCCTTGTTCACAAGGGCTTGGAATGTATCACAATGATGCAGGTGGAGATCACGACGCAACTTGGGGTTGAGACCCTTCCGGAACCTAGCTTGCTTCTTGGCGTCCGTGGACACTTCTTCTGTGGCATAGCGGGCAAGGTTCTCGAATTCTCTGCTATAAGCATCAACAGCCATCTTACTCTGGGTGAAACTACAGAACTCTTCTCTCTTGCGATCAATGAGGGCCTGGGGAATGTGATGCTCACGAAAAGACTCAGTGAAATCCTTCCAGGTAGGAATCTGGCCAACTGGAAGCATAGCCTCATAGTTCTGCCACCAAAGACTAGCAGGACCTTCTAGGTGATATGTGGCATAAGTGACCTTGTCAT
>NC_057807.1:267582526-267583066 GCF_018294505.1 Triticum aestivum | reverse complement strand
ATTTTCCTGATTTAATTAAATCCAGAATTTATATACTGCGTCAGCATGACGTCATCATTGCATCAGCGGTCAACGCGGCTGTCTAGGTCAAACCTGACGTGTGGGACCCACACGTCAGTGACACTGGGGTTAACAGGGTTAATTAAAAGGTTAGGGGGGGGTCGGGCCCACTGGTCAGCGTCAGGGGGGGGGGGGTTAGTCAACGGTGATTAGCACTAAGCTAATCACCTGACGGGCCGGCCCCACCTGGCAGGACTCAGGCGACGGGGGCTCGTCGCCGGCGACCTCTGGACGCGGCGGAGTCCGCGCCACAGGCCACGGGGACGGCGTCTGAGAGCACCGGGGCGTAGCCCGGGCTCTCGCGCAACTGATAGGGTAGGTGGAGGGAGCGGGGACGGCCGGAGCTCGCCGGAGCGAAGCTCGGGGCGGCGGCCGGAGTTCGGCCGCGAGCGGGATCGGGCTGCGGGGCACGGGGAGGCCACCTGAGGGGCCCGGCGGCACCCTCGTGGCACCAGGAACGCGGAGGGAGGCTTGGTTTGG
>NC_057807.1:267573430-267582513 GCF_018294505.1 Triticum aestivum | reverse complement strand
CTGGAATTTTCCTGATTTAATTAAATCCAGAATTTATATACTGCGTCAGCATGACGTCATCATTGCATCAGCGGTCAACGCGGCTGTCCAGGTCAAACCTGACGTGTGGGACCCACACGTCAGTGACACTGGGGTTAACAGGGTTAATTAAAAGGTTAGGGGGGGGTCGGGCCCACTGGTCAGCATCAGGGGGGGGGGTTAGTCAACGGTGATTAGCACTAAGCTAATCACCTGACGGGCCGGCCCCACCTGGCAGGACTCAGGCGACGGGGGCTCGTCGCCGGCGACCTCTGGACGCAGCGGAGTCCGCGCCACAGGCCACGGGGACGGCATCTGAGAGCACCGGGGCGTAGCCCGGGCTCTCGCGCAACTGATAGGGTAGGTGGAGGGAGCGGGGACGGCCGGAGCTCGCCGGAGCGAAGCTCGGGGCGGCGGCCGGAGTTCGGCCGCGAGCGGGATCGGGCTGCGGGGCACGGGGAGGCCACCTGAGGGGCCCGGCGGCACCCTCGTGGCACCAGGAACGCGGAGGGAGGCTTGGTTTGGGCGGAGGCGGGCCGAGACGGCGGCGGCGACGTGGACGGCGGCGAGGGGCTTCGGCCGTGGTGGGGAGCGGCGCTACGGCACGGAAACGGGAGGGAGAAGAGAGGGGAACGGCGGCGGAGCTCACCGCGATCACGCAGAGCAGCACAGCGGGGTCGGGGAGGACCTGGTGACGGCGAATCGACGTCGGCGGACGGCGGAGCCCGAGGAGGAAGACAGTGGCGATGGCGGCTACACAGGGCGTCCGGAGGTTCGTGGCTCGGCGAGGAGGTGGAGGGGGTTGTGGCGGAGCTCGGAAGCATGTCAGGGAGGCGAGGGGAGGCCGGTGGCCATGGCAACGGCGAGCGATGGCGACGGCTGCGCTCGGGTGCGCTCGGGGAAGAGAGAACCAGGGAGGAGGGAGAGCGAGAGGGAGGGGAAAAGGACCGGGGCGGCTGCGTGGCGACGTTCCGGACGTCCAGGCGTCGAGGGGGAGGACAGGCAGGCAGGTGCCGTGGCGGCACGGCGGTGCGCACGCGCCGGCCACACGCCCCTGGCCTCCTGGCGCGAGGAGGGGGACGACTGGCGCTAGCCAGTCGGCTGGGCCGGCCAGCTGGGCCGCACAGGGGAGGGGAGGCCCAGGTAAGTCCCTCCTTCCTTTTATTTCTGTTTTCTAATTTTTCTGACATTTGTTTTGATTTAATAAATATATTAAATCATTTAATTTTATTATGCCAATTTTTGCAGGAGCTGGATATATTATTCCAGAGCTCTTTTATAATTGGCATAATTTTTGGACCATATTTCATATATATAGAAATATATTTCCAATGCAAATAGTTATCGAATTAATCCAAATGGCCAGAATAAATGTCCATGAGCTCCTAAAAATATTGTTTTGATTTTTATCTCTGTCCAATATTTTCAGAGGGCAACATGAGCATTTTCTTGGACCCTTTTGGAGAAATTTTTATTTGGGTCATTTTCAAAATGATTCTGAGGGTTCCACCAATCCTCATTTCAAATTTAAATGAAATTTAAATATGATGCACAAATAGCTAGCTAGCCTAGGTCATACCAGACTAGGGATGTGACAACTCGCCCCCACTCGACAGAATCTCGTCCCGAGATTCAGGGGTCGACGGAAAGAAAGCGGGGTACTCCAGTCGAAGACGATCTTCTCGCTCCCAAGTAGCTTCTCTCTCGGAATGATGAGACCACTGAACTTTGAGAAACTTGATGTTCTGACATCGGGTAACACGCTCTGCTTGATCAAGAATGCGAACCGGGTACTCTCGGTATGTGAGGTTATCTTGGAGATCAAGCGTTTCGTGGTCCACTCCGCGGATGGGATCCGAGAAGCAACGCCTGAGTTGAGAGACGTGGAAGACATCATGAACTCGAGAAAGATGTGGGGGTAGTTCCAATTGGTAGGCAACCTCTCCTCGTTTAGCGAGAATGCGAAAAGGACCAATGTAACGAGGAGCCAACTTGCCCTTGATACCGAAACGATGGGTACCCTTCAAAGGAGTAACCCGAAGGTAAGCTTGGTCGCCAATTTCATAAGTCATATCCTTATGATGACGATCATACTGACTCTTTTGACGAGATTGGGCTGTTTTCAAATTCTCACGAATGATGCGAACTTGCTCTTCTGCCTCCTGGATCATATCCGGTCCAAAGAATTGTCTTTCACCGGTTTCTGACCAGTTCAAAGGTGTTCGACATCTTCGTCCATAGAGAACCTCAAAAGGAGCTTGCTTGAGGCTGGATTGGTAGCTATTGTTATAAGCAAACTCGGCGAAAGGAAGACATTTCTCCCAATCCATACCGAATGAGATAACGCAAGCTCTGAGCATGTCTTCGAGAATTTGATTGACCCGTTCCACCTGACCACTCGACTGAGGGTGGAAAGCGGTGCTGAAGGAAAGATGGGTTCCCATGGCAGTTTGGAAGCTCTCCCAAAAATGAGAAGTGAAAAGACTGCCACGGTCTGAATTGATCTCTAGTGGAACACCATGAAGTGACACTATTCGAGAAATATATAAGTCAGCAAGCTGACTAGCAGTGATACTCTCTCGAACAGGGAGAAAGTGAGCCACTTTGGAAAGACGATCAACGACTACGAAGATAGCGTTATTCCCTCTTTTGGTCCCGGGAAAGCCGGTGATGAAGTCCATACCAACTTTATCCCATTTCCATTCAGGAATAGCTAAAGGCTGAAGGGTGCCAGCAGGTCTTTGATGCTCTGCCTTAACGCGACGACAAACGTCACATTTAGCAATGAACTCAGCGATTTCTCTCTTCATCCTAGTCCACCAGAACCTCTGGCGTAGGTCCTGATACATCTTAGTACTACCGGGATGAATCGTGAGAGGGGATTCATGCGCCTCCTTAAGAATCAATTGTCGCAGATGTTGATTCTTGGGAACCACCAAGCGATTCTCAAAGAAAACAACACCACGATCATCCATAAGAAACATCCACCAACTCCCTTCTTAATGTTTCTCTTGATCCGGGAAATTCCTGTGTCTTGCTTTTGAGCAGCGATAATCCGATCCTCAAGATCAGGTTTTGCCACCAAGGTAGAAAGAAATCCGCGAGGAGCTATGTGAAGATTAAGCTTACAGAATTCCTCATGGAGAAGTGGTTGGCCTTGCTGCAACATGAGATTGTTGCAATAGGATTTACGGCTTAGAGCATCAGCCATGACATTGGCTTTGCCTGGGGTGTAGGTAATTCCTAGATCATAATCTGTGATCAACTCCAACCAACGTCTTTGCCTAAGGTTCAGATCTGGTTGGGTGAAGATATACTTGAGACTCTGATGATCAGTGTAGATCTCGCAATGTTTACCAAGGAGGTAATGTCGCCAGGTCTTGAGTGCATAGACTACGGCTGCAAGCTCTAGATCATGTGTAGGATAATTCTCCTCATGTGGATGCAACTGTCGGGATGCATAGGCAATCACATGACGATCCTGCATAAGAATGCAACCTAGTCCCTGTCGTGAGGCGTCGCAGTAGATAATAAAGTCTTTAGTGAAATCCGGTGGCACAAGTATGGGAGCAGAAGTCAGGCGTCTTTTCAGTTCCTGAAAACTGTACTCACACTGTGGGGACCACTCGAACTTTTTATCTTTCTTGAGAAGTTCCGTGAGGGGTTTGGCTACTTTGGAGAAGTTTTCAACAAAGCGGCGACAATAGCTGGCTAGACCAAGGAAACTCCTAACTTGTTTAACAGTCTCAGGTGGAGTCCAATCGAGAACGGCTTGAACTCTCTCGGGATTGACAGCAATGCCCTTACCAGAGATTACGTGGCCTAGGTAGGTCACTTCTGGCAACCAAAATTCACACTTGGAGAACTTGGCATAAAGGCGGTGTTCTCTGAGTTTTTCTAAAACAAGTCTAAGATGTTTGGCATGCTCTTCCTCGTTCTTCGAGTAAATAAGAATATCATCGAGGTAAACCACGACGAACTTATCTAAGTACTCCATGAAGATCGAGTTCATCAAGCGGGAGAATGTGGCTGGGGCGTTGGTTAGGCCAAAGGACATGACGGTGTACTCGTACTGGCCATAACGAGTGACAAAAGCTGTCTTGGGAATGTCCCCGTTTCTGATCTTGATTTGATGGTAGCCTAATCTTAAATCCATCTTGGAGAAGACTGAGGATCCAGCGAGCTGATCATACAGGTCGTTGATCCTGGGAAGCGGATACTTGTTCTTTATCGTGACCAAATTAACGGGACGATAATCTACAACCATCCGGTCCGTACCGTCTTTCTTCTTGACGAAGAGGACGGGGCAAGCCCAAGGAGAAGAACTAGGACGGATGAAACCCTTTTGCAAGGACTCATCGAGTTGTTTCTTAAGCTCGGCTAGTTCTAAGGGTGCCATCTTGTAAGGTCTCCGGGAGATTGGAGCTGTTCCTGGGATAAGATCTATGACGAACTCTACATCTCTGTCAGGTGGAACACCTGGCAGTTCCTCTGGAAAGACATCCGGAAAGTCACGGACTACCGGGATATCTTCAAGGTCTGGAAGAGGGCTGGCATTAAGAGAATAGAGCTGACGCTTTGCAACTCTAGTTGAGACGGTGACTATCTTGCCAGATGGGTGTGTAAGCTGAACAGATCTGGTGTAACAATCAATCTTGGCATGATGAGCTGTCATCCAGTCCATACCCAAGATGATGTTAATATCTGAGGACTTGAGGGCTACAAGTGATGCAAGAAATACAAGTCTGTCAACAAGGATTTCGTTACCATGGCTTACACTAGAGGTTTGCCATTTGGATCCAGGAGTTTGGATGACTAGCGGAGTTGGCATTTCACAAAATGACAGGTTGTGCAAGTTAGCATAGCTTTCAGAAATGAAGGAGTGAGATGCTCCAGTATCAAATAGAACTGATGCTGGGTGACAATTGACAAGGAGTGTGCTAAGAACGACATCTGGATCATCATGAGCGTCTTTAGCTGAGACGTGATGCACACGTCCACGTTCAGTGGGGGCTGACTTGACACTGATCATCTTGCGTGATGGCTTAATACAGCCAACAGTCTTCTCGGGCTGGGGTGGAGCATAACTAGTCTGAGAGCAATCACGTGCATAGTGTCCTGGCTTCCCGCATGTGAAGCAAGTCCCTGAGGTTGGACGGGGACCCGCACTGACAAACGGTCTACCAGTAGGCCTGGGTGGAACATACGACTGAGCTGGAGGAGGCACCACATGAGATGACCTCGGTGTATAACCGGAAGGAAGAGCGGAGTTTGGAACCCAAATCCGGCGTTTCTGGGAGCTAGAGCCAGAGGGAGATCCCAAATCACGGGTGTGCTTACGAGACTCCTCGTAAGTGAGTTGAGCTGTCTCTGCATTGATGGCCTTGTTCACAAGGGCTTGGAATGTATCACAATGATGCAGGTGGAGATCACGACGCAACTTGGGGTTGAGACCCTTCCGGAACCTAGCTTGCTTCTTGGCGTCCGTGGACACTTCTTCTGTGGCATAGCGGGCAAGGTTCTCGAATTCTCTGCTATAAGCATCAACAGCCATCTTACTCTGGGTGAAACTACAGAACTCTTCTCTCTTGCGATCAATGAGGGCCTGGGGAATGTGATGCTCACGAAAAGACTCAGTGAAATCCTTCCAGGTAGGAATCTGGCCAACTGGAAGCATAGCCTCATAGTTCTGCCACCAAAGACTAGCAGGACCTTCTAGGTGATATGTGGCATAAGTGACCTTGTCATCTTCAGCTACGTTCGCAGAACGCAGCTTATGGGTGATGCTACGGAGCCAGTCATCTGCATCGAGGGGCTCGATGGAATGATGAAAAGTAGGTGGGTGCAAGCGGATAAAGTCATGAATGGTAGCAGACCCTTTGAACTGATGTGCGGTGTTCTCCTCGATACATGCCAACAAACGATTAGACTCACGCTTGTTCCTCTCCATCTCTAGCATGAACTCTGTCAACGAAGGCTGGTCGGGAGGATCCTCATCCCTACCATCTCCATGGTTCTGGCTACGAACAACAGAACTTGATGACATCCTGGTGAAACGAAACCAAGGACGGAATCAGCATCAACTATGGACTGTAGAATGTAGGACAAGGAATTAGTATCACTCGAACTCCTAGGAAAATTCCGGCAGCATAACGGCAGTAAAATGCTCGGAATGAGACATCCTACTAAACATGGGGTGGTAACATACTCATCATCATCACTCAAGGTTCTGGGAGAGTACTAAACAAACTACACCGGAAATACTCAACTGGATATGACTCTGATCAACCAGTCCTATGGGACTATGGAGTAGTAACACGTGATCCTGATAGACGGAAGAGGAGCCTAGTTCCTTAACCCCGTAGGAAAGATAGGATGACTCAGATCAGAAGACCATGAGGTATAAGGAGTAAAAAGAGCCTTACGTTCCATCCCACAATCAATTCCCTTATATAACTAAAGAATTTCTAGACTCAACTTCGACCAGTTGGCTTGGTAAACCTACAGGCAGTCAAGCTCTGATACCAAAAGCTGTCAGGACCCCGACTCGATGCCACATCGATCTAGCATGTAACACCTCATATCGCTTTGCGGCCTCACGCACGGTATCCCCACGGTGTCGTCTTACCTTTGCCCGGGACCGTTTGCGCATTTTGGCACACGTATATGATGGTGTCGCTAGCATCCATATGATAAAGAGCCCGGGCTGACATGACTAGTCGTAAACCCAAAGTGGCACAGACTTACAGGGACAGGCATCCATGACCCATCTTCGAACGTGTCGGTCATCAGCAAGTGGGTCCGGGCTGTAGCACTGGGCTAGCAGGACTCCGGTAAACCGGGCTGTAGCGGGCTAACAGGACTCCGGTACTCAAAGCGTGACATTTCCCCGAAGGGACAGACACAGGAACGAAGAAGGACACATGCCGGCCAGCCTAAGTGTTCCAGAGCAGTAGCAAGCTACCATGGCTCAGCAGTAACACTAGGAGACATTTCCCGGTAAGAGAGGCTACTAAAGATAAACAACTAGATGGTCAGATCCCACACATAGCACTACACATTACACGTACGCATAACATGCAAGTATGTGCTGTACAACATGGCATCACAGCATAACTCAACAATTATATAGATAAAGGCTCGGAAGAGCCATCATAGCATTTATTGCAAACAGGGGTCACAAGACCCGTCATACAGAGCATACAAGCAACAAGCGGAAGCATTACATGTCTGGGTACAGACATCTATAAATGAAAAAGGCTGAAGAGCCTGACTATCTACAACATCCGATCAAGATCGTAGCTGAGGTACTAGCTACTAGTCGAAGTCCACGAGAACACTAGTAAGACCGAAGTCTCCGCTGCAAAAACATAATTAAAGCAACATGAGTACAAAGGTACTCAGCAAGACTTACATCAGATCCTATCATACATGCATCTGTATCAAGAGATAATGTGGGGTTTAGTTGCAGCAAGCCAGCTTTGACTCTGTGGCTATCCTGTTCTACGACTACCAGAAACTCTGGAGGTGAAACAACGTACACGAGTCCACTAATCACCACACAATGCACTACTATGGATTCATCCCCGTCTCCCTACGAGAAGGCCATCCATAGCACTCACACTTGTCTTGAGCATTTTATAGTATCCACTTCAAGTTGTCTATGTACCATGTAAGCATCCAAGAAGTCCATAACCGCGGACCCGGCTATTCGAATAGATCATGTTAACCCTGCAGGGGTGTACTTCTTCACACACGCTCTCGCCACTTACCGCCATGTACACGTCATGTATCTCGGCAACCTTCAAGCGGAAGCCTGGCGAGGGTGTCGGCCAGGACCTGACTAACCACACAAGACTCTAGTCCAGGTTTATCGCCTATTCGGGTTCCATCCGCAAGGAGATCCGGCCGAGGTGTCGCTCGCGGCCCCAAACGATGTGTACAGGGTTCCCGAGCCCACCAACCGGGTGCCACTCGTTACACCGGGCCACGTGTGCCTAGTCTGTCCCAAGCCCACCCTGCCGGGTGCCACTTGGTAGAAAAATAGCACTACCTACAAACACCAGAAACTAGTTGCGACTCCTGGACAGAGATCAAGTTGGTTAATAAGTCGAGAGGGCTTGGAGCGCCCGGAGCCCAATGTGTGGTAGTATCAAGTCATTGGACAACATACACAGAACTCAGGGCTTAAGGACGGTTCCAGTGAGACAACCCACCATGTACTCCTACATGGCCTCTCACCGCTACCTTTACCAAATCGTGTTCACACACTTCACTCTCAGCATCAGAACATATTGTAACACTCCAATTCATTCCCAATGAACCAGACCTGACACAACTCTAAGCAATAGCAGGCATAGCATGGTAGGAACACATCAGTGGCTTCAATCAACTCCTACACATGCTAGTGGGTTTCAACTATTTACTGTGGCAATGACAGGTCATGCAGAGGAATGGGTTCAACTACCGCAGCACAAAGTAGCAGATGAATCGTTGTTGTCCTAATGCAATAACTGAGAGCAGGAGCGAGAGAGTAGGGTTTTATCGAAATGAACAAGGGGGGTTGCTTGCCTGGTAAATCAACAAGGGAGGCACTGCTTCACAGACAGGTACTCTGGAACGTCTCCGGAGCAGGACCTATCGAGAAGGAACGGTGCCGGCAATCAAAACACAATCATATGCAACAATATGATGCATGAACATGGCATGTAGATGTGATGCTGTTTGAGCTAATGCAACTAGTATTCAATTGGTTTGAAGTCCATTTGAACCAAAGGTTCAAATGCATTTCTAAATTAGGTCTCTTATATATGCCATAATGTGTTTTCTCATATTCAGCATGTATAAGTTGGTTTTTCATGCATGAAACTAGTACAGATGGAAAGGTTGCATTTTTCTGATAATTTTTCATATATAAATTATTTCAATCTGAGCTACGGTTGAATTTCTATGAATTTTTTGAAGTTTAAATCAATTTCTGGAATTTTCCTGATTTAATTAAATCCAGAATTTATATACTGCGTCAGCATGACGTCATCATTGCATCAGCGGTCAACGCGGCTGTC